>NC_084748.1:36848975-36871475 GCF_033978785.1 Entelurus aequoreus | reverse complement strand
CCCCCTGGGAGGTGAGGGGTTTGAACTCACAACCTACCGATCTCAGGGCGGACACTCTAACCACTAGACCACTGAGTAGGTTATATAGAATATTCTTATCTGCTATAAGTGACCAGACGTCCGAGAATGGGGAAAAAAACCACACACAAACACACACGCACACACACACACACACACACACACACACACACACACACACACACACACACACACACACACACACACACACACACACACACACACACACACACACACACACACACACACACACACACACACACACACACACACACTTTATTACACATTAATGTCTTGCGCTGGTTTGCTTTAGGCATTTGCATTTCATTGCGGAAAGAATGAAGTTCATTGCTGACATTGCAACGGAAATAGAAGCCGAATTGGTCACTGCAGATAAAAAGTTTTATATTAATCTTTATCTATATACATCATCCATCTCTGCGTAGCTGACTGCATGAGCCTGGAAAATGTTACTCTCCCTCCATGGCTAGCTGTCGGTTTCCGGACTCCCACTTTGTCCATTACTTGTACGATTCATTAATTTGACAATATCAATTCAACAATTCAATTTGAGGGAGTTCCTCAGACCTCGTCCCCCCCAAATTCAAGACTCTCATGGTAAAAAAAAATGCATTCTACTATTTTGCCACCACACAGTGGAATGCACTACCAACAGACCTTAAAATTCGAACTTCCCTACTAAATAAATAAATAAATCATGGCTCAGGTCAACCTCGACCTGATCTGAACCAAAATTGATCCCCAACAACTCTTCGAAGCATCAAACAGGTTTATATGTGGTTACAGTGTATGTATATTTTTTCATTCTGTTTTGCACTCTTGGAGTCAACATGTGCATAGTCATGTACATAGTGTATATACCCCCCCCCCCCCACCCCCATTTTCTGTACATATTGTTTTTCAAATCACCTGACATGTATACTGTGTATATGTACATAATTTATCCATTTTTAACGTAAATTGTTATATACATGTTACAGGTTTTATATCTTTTATTATTGAATGTATCAAATTTGATGAATATTTAATGGACCACAATGGAAACAAGCCTTTTGGATTTTTTGTGCCATCCATTTGCCTTTTTAAAGCAATACATGGATTCAATTCTTTAAGATGTCAATAAACTTCTCAATCAATCAATCAATCAATCAATAACTGTACCCACTCGACATCCATTGTGGCCGGTCACTCTGGAAAGGGAGTCCGACATTTGCCATCCCTTCTCAAGGTGTCTTCTTTTTCGCCATCAAGGTTGTTTTTAGTTTTTCCTTGCCCGGATGTGGATTTAGATCAGGTGGTGTCCTTGTGGTCTGTGATTAAGGGCTATATGAATACATGTTTTGATTGATCGATTGATTTGTGGATTAGTGCAACAGTTTGGCCAACAAAAATAAATAGCAGTGGGACCTCTCACATCTAATACACAAGCTACGTGTCTTTACAGCATGCGTTCAAATCAAAGAGATGACTAAACATTTTAGCTATAGATGTTATTGGGAACACTGACAAAGTTAACAATTAAATAAAGGACGAGCGACCATCCCAGAAAACATACGGAAAGACTTCATTAAAAAGTTGTGGCAAGGTTCCCTATACACTGCGTTTTACAGATCACCTGCTGCATGTTTCCGCCTGTCTTTAACACTCTCAGAGTCAAGGCAGGTGAGTGAAAGAGCGACCCGTATTGCGCTTTCAAAACATCAAATGTTTTTCTCCTCCGCTGTATACTTTTACTTTTACAAATACACCTGTCTCCAATATTGTCCACACCTGTTGCAGTCTAATAACAGCAGTGTGGTTTAAAATGCACGCCGAGACTCCACTGAAGTGAAGGCGGTGAAATTAAATAAAACAAAGCGATAGGCTGCAGCAAACTCCCGGAAAAGTTTGTTAATGTTAAAGGCCTACTGAAATGAATTTTTTAAATTTAAACGGGGATAGCAGATCCATTCTATGTGTCATACTTGATCATTTCGCGATTTTGCCATAGTTTTGCTGAAAGGATTTAGTAGAGAACAACGACGATAAAGTTCGCAACTTTTGGTGGCTGATAAAAAAAAGCCTTGCCCCTACCGGAAGTAGCGTGACGTCACAAGCTGGAGTGCTGCTCACATTTCCCCATTGTTTACACCAGCAGCGAGAGGGATTCAGACCGAGAAAGCGACGATTACCCCATTAATTTGAGCGAGGATGAAAGATTCGTGGAGGAGGAAAGTGAGAGTGAAGGACTAGAGTGCAGTGCAGGACGTATCTTTTTTCGCTCTGACCGTAACTTAGGTACAAGCTGGCTCATTGGATTCCACACTCTCTCCTTTTTCTATTGTGGATCACGGATTTGTAATTTAAACCACCTCGGATACTATATCCTCTTGAAAATGAGAGTCGAGAACGCAAAATGGACATTCACAGTGACTTTTATCTCCACGACAATACATCGGCGAAACACTTTAGCTACGGAGCTAACGTGATAGCATCGGGCTCAAATGCAGATATAAACAAAAGAAATAAACCCCTGACTGGAAAAATAGACAAAAAATCAACAATACTATTAAACCCTGGACATGTAAATACACGGTTAATGCTTTCCAGCTTGGCGAAGATTAACAATGCTGTTGATAACGACGCCATTGAAGCTAACTTAGCAATGGGACCTCACAGAGCTATGATAAAAACATTAGCGCTCCACCTACGCCAGCCAGCCCTCATCTGCTCATCAACACCTGTGCTCACCTGCGTTCCAGCGATCGACGGAAGGACGAAGGACTTCACCCGATCATCCGTGCGGTCGGCGGCTAGCGTCGGCTAGCGCGTCTGCTATCCAAGTCAAAGTCCTCCTGGTTGTGTTGCTACAGCCAGCCGCTAATACACCGATCCCACCTACAACTTTCTTCTTTGCAGTCTTCATTGTTCATTAAACAAATTGCAAAAGATTCACCAACACAGATGTCCAGAATACTGTGGAATTTTGAGATGAAAACAGAGCTTTTTTGTATTGGATTCAAAGGTGTACCAATACTTCCGTTTAACTAGTGACGTCACTCGCATATGTCATCATACAAAGACGTGTTCAACCGGAAGTTTAGCGGGAAATTTAAAATGTCACTTTATAAGTTAACCCGGCCGTATTGGCATGTGTTGCAATGTTAAGATTTCATCATTGATATATAAACTATCAGACTGCGTGGTCGGTAGTAGTGGGTTTCAGTAGGCCTTTAAGGCTGTTCTCTGTGAAAGTGCTTGATTTGATATGCACCAGAGCCTGCTTTTTGAATGTTAAAATCGCAGTCGATTACCCTCATTTAGCTGTGGTAGCCAAACTTTTTTTGCAACATAACCTCTATCCCTACGTCATTGTAGTTTAACTGTAATGCTGTTTTATGTGGTAAGTGTGGTTTGTCCTGTACAAGTGGTCATTCACACACTCTATGTACACACTGCAGCTGCACATACAGCCATTCTGTTAGTCACTAATAAAATAGAGGCCAAGCAAAATTATTTGGAAGCGGTCTAGCGGAACAGGCGTTACGCAACTGATAAAACCACAATGAGTAGCATTTAGTACACATAAATCACACCTTTAGCTCAACTGCACCCAGGCTGTGGAATGCTCTCTCTCACCATCTAAGGCAGACCTGGGCATCTTCACTGGTCACTTGGCTTCTTCAGAAGGACAAACACCCTAACCTTGTATGGTAAAATGTCTATTGCCAACTCGTTAATTATTCCTCAATTTATTTATTTGTTTTTGTCATTACCAGCTCCATCACAAAACTTTTTTAAGATTTATGAGCGGAGGGTCTTCGATTTTGTCTGGAACGGCAAACCAGAAAAGATTAAAAGAAAGGTTTTGTACAAAGAGTATGAATATGGGGGCCTGAAACTTCTCATCCTTGAAGCTATGTGTCTGTCTTTAAAAGCATCAATTGTTCCAAAGATGTATTTAAACATTGAGTGGTACACAAGTGTCCTGTTGGACAAAAAACATGTACTGTATCAAAAGAAATTGTATCCTTTTTTACAAGTGATCCCCTCCCAGAGAGTCTGCTGGGAAACATGGTGGGGTTCATAAAGGAAACAATCCACTCATAGTGGTGTTTTCAATTTTATGTGCCAGAAAAAAGAGACGATATTTTGCAGCAGTTAATATGGATGAACTCTAATATTGTAATAGATGGAAAGCCTTTCTTTTGGAAAAATATGTTTGAAAGAGGAATCATTTTTGTCAATGATATTATCAATGAGAATGGTAAAATTATGAAGTATGATGAATTTAGAGCTATGTATGGTGATGCTTGCTCAAGCTTTTCATTTTATCAACTAACTGGAGTAATTGGGAAAAGATGGAAACAAATAATTAATTATGGAACTACCAAATTATTAGTTTGTAAACCTCTAATAAGAAATTCTAGTTGGCAAAAAGGAACTAAAATAAATAGAAAAATATATAATTTTTATTTAATAAAGAAATCTTTGAAGGCTGCCTCATACAACACAAATGGAAAATGGGAGGACTTTTTTGACTGCCCGTTGCCATGGGATGCCATATTCAAACTAATCTATAAAACCACTATCGATGTGCAAAATCGTTATTTTCAAATTAAAATTATTTATAACTTCTTACCCACAGGGAAAATGTTAAAATTATGGAATATGACAGAGTCAGATGATTGCCGATTTTGTTGTCAGGAGCCTGAATCCACCCTGCATTTGTTTTGGTATTGTCATATTGTGTCTTTGTTTTGGGTGGAAGTTGAAAAAATGTGTTTAAGGATTGGTTTGTTTATGAAGCTTAATGTGGTTTCTGTTATTTTAGGAGAGTTCATTGACAATCATGATTTAGTCAATTTAATTATAGTACTCGGTAAAATGTTTATTTTTAAGGCCAAAAACAGATATTCACTTAGTATTACTTTCTTTAAAACATTTATTCAGTATTTTCTAACTTTAGAAAGTTACATGGTTGAAAACGATAATGATGCCAAAAAACATTAAAAAAAAGATGAGAAGTCCTCAAAGGCTTATTTTGAAAGTATAATTATGTTTATAGATTATATGATATCTGTTGTTGTGTTCCCTAATTTGAGTGACCTGGAAATAATCTGGACTGTATGCTTATTTTGAAAATGTAATTTTGTTTATAAATTATATGCAATCTGTTGTGTTCCCTAATTTTTTTCTGTGTACATGAATGAAGGTGTGTGTTGCTGAGTCCGACTTGGACATTATCTGGACTGGGCCTGGTTTAAAAAACCCTTTAAACAAATCTAATATCATTGACAACCTGGTCTGTTGAAGATAAGGCCCTTTTTTAAAAAATAAAATAAAATAAGATAAATAAATAAAAAACATTTTCTTGGATAAAAAAGAAAGTAAAACAATATAAAAATAATTACATAAAACAATAAAAAAATTATACGGCCACACGCAACGGCAGTGCCTTTAAGGTTTATTGGCGCTCTGTACTTCTCCCTACGTCCGTGTACCGCTCCGTAGAGCGGCGTTTTATTTTAGCTTCTCTTGTTCAGTGCTCAATCATTAACAGGCTTTTGTCTCAAAGAGGTTTGCTTTGGATAACATTTGTGAACTTCAAAGACAATTCTACAGAATTTCCTCTGATAAGAAGTCACACCCAGTTGCCAGTGTCCAGGTCTCCATCCAAACCAATCAGATTCAACAGGCTCTCAGGTGATTTCACCACTCCAACCTATAAAAAAAGAAAGTTCCCTTGACTCTCATCATTAGTCTGACCACAGAAGGTCCCTGGACTTCTTACCGGTCTTATATTGTCTGTCCACTCTTCAACTTGTGAGTATATGCACATCTGCTCATTGATGATTCATAGTCTGCTCCTATCAACCTTTCTACATCTATCCTGGTTTGGTTTTGTATTTGTTTATCAAATTTACTAAAATCACAAATGTATTGAACGTCTTCCTCCAGAAGAAGGTCAGATGACTGGACCTTTGTCTAGCCTCAACAACAGGATGTGATTTCCAATGCATGTTAACCCCCTTATTCCTATTAATAGGTGAGTCCTTCACCTTGCGAGCCGCATCTCCAGAAGAACCTCCACATTACAGAAACCAGGCCGTCACTGCTTTCTTGGTTGTGTGTCTCTGGACTATCAGGAAGGTGAGTTGAAAGTGGAGTAGATATCTACCGCCCAGCTGTTAAACAACAGTTTGTTTAACCACTGATATGGAAAATACATTGTTCACACTCTGCTACAGCTCTTCAGGAAGTCCAGTAATTGGTAAATATATTGAAGAACATTTCTCTTTCAGGTTATTAAACATGGCGACTTCACTCCATCTCATTGGTGGACAGGGAGGCTATTCATTTTCTTTACATGGCCTTGACAATGGTGCCACCCTCAAGAAGATTGGAGTGGCAGTGGCCGGCTGGCAGATCAAAGCCGTGCGGGCTGAACTGACCGACGGGCGTGTGCAGACCTTTGGAAATGCGCACACTTTCAGTGAGTTTACGTTCAAACTTGGCGAGCACATCACCAAGCTGTCCCTGTGGGGGAACGGCTTCGGGACACGTCTAGGTGGCATCAGGTTCTGGACGAGTTCTGGACGCGAGTTCTTCGCACACATGACTGACTGGCCCCTGAAGACCGAGTACTCTATCGACGTTGGGTCTGGAGTCTGCCTGGGGTTGGAGGGGAGATCTGGCTCAGACATCGACTGTATGGGGTTCCTCTTCATCAATGCCATCAAGTCTTCTGTGCTAATCAACATGACCTATCCCAGCCTGGCCATGTACACACCCCAGGTGAGTGGTACTATGTGTGGATCACCTGAGTCACAATATGGCAAGATAAGTGCAATTTTATAGTAGGTTGTGTCCAGGAGAGATATTGCCAAGTATTTTTACTATTGCCTATCTCTGACAAAAGCTTATTTTATATCTAAATGTCATAGGGTATAATAGCATTTTGTATTAGCAGTTGTCACAAGGTGTTTTTATAAGAGAAGAATTAAGGACTTGTTTGGATCCCGAGCGGCCTGGGTCGCAGAAGGACGGAACTTGGACCCCCCTAACCTGGTTTTGGGCTAGGGAGGGCGGGCCTTTTTCACGGCTTGGACCCGGAAGAGCTCAGATCATGCAAACCGTTTTATTCTGATTACCACTAATACAAGAACTGGACGTATGCATGCTTATAAGTTTCCCCAGTCAGGATGAGTCATGGTTGCTAAAATCTTACCAAGACTGACTTTAGTGATTTAGTCAGTGTAACAAATTGTTGTGCCTGAATGACCGGCTTTATTTTCACTCTCACATTCCACTTTCCGACGTGCAAATTTGTCTTTAAGTGTATTTGGGATAAAATCGGCATCAACCATCCACCGATGTCATCAGTCACTTGTCAACAAAGTACAAGCTCGGTGTGCATTTTTTACTCAGAAGGTAACATGAAGTTCATTACAGTAAACATAAAAGTGGAACGGCAAAGCGCAAAGAAAAAGAGAACAAGCGGTTGTGTACTCTCTCTCTCTCGGCTGCTTTGAGTTTTTTCTACTGCTCCGAGCGGAGCGCAAACCCAAGGCGCTGGCTTGAGAGTCGAGCGTGCTGACTACTGAGCTAAAAACCCGATCCAGCACCTTGATAAGCACAGAGTTTAAAGGGATGTGCCATGGCTTAGCTCTGATTAGTTCCGCCACTGTGCCCACCATAAAGATTGTAATTTGATATGGGTTTGACAGTAATGTATTACAATAGGTCAATAAAATAGTGTCATATTTCAAAAATTTCCCCCAGCAGATTAATAAGTCTAAGTGTTAAGTAAGTCAAACATTTCCATCCATCCATCCATTTTCTACCGCTTATTCCCTTTGGGGTCGCAATATATCAAATTTAAGTAGGCATGTATGTTTTGTAAAAGCTCATTCGCTTTATCACTTTATAAAAAAGTTTATATTTTCTGTCCTGGTTACTTAATTTTTTTTTGTGTTGACTAAACAATATGCTTATGTTTGTGTTTTCCTGTGTCTTTGTTTGGGGGTTTTGTCTGGTTGTTTAATCTAGGTCAACAAAGAGTACATCAAATCAGTGTCTTATCACAACGGCACCTCTGAGACTCAAGAGCAGAAATGTAGCTACAGCAGATCTGTGACCAAGTCTAACACCTGGAGCACCACCACTAAGATTGAGTCCACCGTCAGCATGAGCGTTTCAGCAGGGATCCCGGGTCTGGTGGAGGTGTCCGGTGGGTTTAGCTTGACCGTGGGAGCTGAGACGACCTCCGCAATGACCCATGAAGAGACCATAACGGAATCAGATGAGGTCAATGTGAAGGTCCCGCCAAGAAAGACCGTGAGCGTTGAGTTGTCAGTGGGACGAGCAGTCATCGACCTCCCCTACTCGGCCACCGTGAAAATCACATGCCTGAATGGCAGCGAGCTGACCTTCGCATCCACTGGCAACTACACCGGTGTGGCTTACACTGCAGTGAATGTGAACACCACTGAGTCTGATAAAGTCATGAATGTTGAATAAGATGCATCAACATCTTACTGTGCACCGTTTTTACGTTGATTGCATAACATTGATTACGTTGATTGCTAATGCAGAGCCATGTGAACTTGCTGAGTGAATGACTGTCACAGATAAATAAATCATCATCATAAAAGTCGAAATAATGGATGCTCTCACTGTGGTTGTTTTATCCTGCGTCTCCTTTGCAGAAATATTTGGTAAAACTGATGGGTTTTTTTTAATTGTTCAAGGGGTCTATGCTGCAACTTGTTATTGTGTTACTGTTCTGACAGCATAAATGCTTCTTAGCGAATTTCTTCTCCTGTTTATTTTATCCTTGTCAAAACTAAACGAAAATATTACACATTGCCATAAACACATTCTGTGGCACTTAAACGACAACAAGTCGATTTAAGGTGACTTCAACATTTTCAATGTGCTGCTAAAGTGGGGTTGCCAACTCCCTGAGAAAAAAAAGGACACTTTGTGGGGCTGGTCAACATGGTTTTTTTTTGTCTTTTTTATTAGTGTGAAAGGAGTTTCGACTATGTGCAAAGGCTGAACAGTGGCAGCTGGACTACTATTCAGAAAAGTCCAATTGCATCAAATAAACCTTTTTGATGACTGACAATCACACACATATTTTTAGACTATTTGACTTTAACCAACATTTCAAATCAATCAATCAATCAATCAAAGTGTATTTATATAGCCCTAAATCACAAGTGCCTCAAATGGCTACACAATCCACAATGACATCCTCAGCTCAGATCCCACATCAGGGCCAGAAAAACCTCAACCCAATGGGATACAATGAGAAACCTTGGAGGGGACCGTAGATGTGGGGACCCCCCGCCCCTGGGCGACCGGTGTACTGGACGTCGAGTGGATCTAGTTAATAGTGTGAGAGTCCAGTCCATAGTGGGGCCAGCAGGGGATCATCTTGAGTGGAGACAAGTCAGCAGCGCAGAGACGTCCCCAACTGATGCACAGTTGAGTGGTCCACCCCAGGTCCCGACTTTGAACTAGGTGACCACTCATCTGTGGTCACCTGATAACCTCTCCATGCAGGAGAGGGGGGCAGAACAGAAAAATAGACGGCAGATCAACTGGTCTAAAAGGGGGGTCTATTTATTGCCTGGAACCTCCAAGCACCACCGGCACAACCCCGGGGCAGACCGTCGGAGGGGGGACGCGTGGCATGGAGCGCTACCTGGACACAAGTCGAGGGACTGATCACCCTCGGCTGGGTCGCCCGGGAGAGGGTGTTTGATTAAGACCCGAAACACCCTATGACCCCGGGAGAATCACTGATGATGTGTCCAGGTTGCACCGTAAGGTGTATTATGAAACCGAAAGGCTAGCGTATACAAATGAGTTTTAAGATGGGACTTAAATGCTTCTAATTAGATTTAATTAGATGTGCAGATTTTGGACTAACACAAATACATGGGAAAGTAATTGTTCAATAATCTACATTTAATGCAAAATAACAAAATGAACAGAATTAAATTTAAAAAATCCTAAATATAAATATTTCCTGCTTGACCTAACAGAATAAAAATAAACATATTTCTTAAACAGACGTCATACATTTAGGGCCTGATTTACTAAGATCCAAACACCCCGCGGTAAACAGCATGTGTATTTTATAAACTAGCATGTACTATTAGTGGGCGTGTTGCATGCGATGTACTGTAATTAAAAGTGGTGCAGACTGCTTTATTTAAATGAGGATTTTGCATGTACTATACGGGGCATCGCCACTGAGACCCTCTCATTTACTGCACAGTCATGTTATTATTGTCCTACCTGTGCCATTTGCTATTTTTTCAAACATGCAGGAGACACTATCACTTTCTGTGGGCATTTTAGAAGCAGTCCAAAGTGCATCTACAATGAAACCACTTGTTATTTTATTTTTTTTACCGCCGAAAGTGTGCTCATAGCACTCCGCTCTGCAAAACAATGAATACTTCAAGATGTTTTTTATACAACAAATATTTCAATATTCTCTATGGAAAAAAACTAACGCCATTAAAAAATACAAACCCTGTTTTCTTTATGAGTTGGGAAATTGTGTTAGATGTAAATATAAACGGAATACAATGATTTGCAAATCCTTTTCAACCCATATTCAATTGAATGCACTACAAAGACAAGATATTTGATGATCAAACTTATAAACTTTATTATTTTTTTGCAAATAATAATTAACTTAGAATTTCATGGCTTCAACACGTGCCAAAGTAGTTGGGAAAGGGCATGTTCACCACTGTGTTACATCACCTTTTCTTTTAACAACACTCAATAAACGATTGGGAACTGAGGAAACTAATTGTTGAAGCTTTGAAAGTGGAATTCTTTCCCATTCTTGTTTGATGTAGAGCTTCAGTCGTTCAACAATCCGGGGTCTCCGCTGTCGTATTTTACGCTTCATAATGCACCACACATTTTCGATGGGAGACAGGTCTGGACTGCAGGCGGGCCAGGAAAGTACCCACACTCTTTTTTTACGAAGCCACGCTGTTGTAACACGTGCTGAATGTGGCTTGGCATTGTCTTGCTGAAATAAGCAGGGGCGTCCATGAAAAAGATGGCGCTTAGATGGCAGCATATGTTGTTCTAAAACCTGTATGTACCTTTCAGCATTAATGGTGCCTTCACAGATGTGTAAGTTACCCATGCCTTGGGCACTAATACACCCCCATACCATCACAGATGCTGGCTTTTGAACTTTGCGTCGATAACAGTCTGGATGGTTCGCTTCCCCTTTGGTCCGGATGACACGATGTCGAATATTTCCAAAAACAATTTGAAATGTGGACTCGTCAGACCACAGAACACTTTTCCACTTTGCATCAGTCCATATTAGATGATCTCGGGCCTAGAGAAGCCGGCGGCGTTTCTGGGTGTTGTTGATAAATGGCTTTCGCTTTGCATAGTAGAGCTTTAACTTGCACTTACAGATGTAGCGACCAACTGTATTTAGTGACAGTGGTTTTCTGAAGTGTTCCTGAGCCCATGTGGTGATATCCTTTAGAGATTGATGTCGGTTTTTGATACAGTGCCGTCTGAGGGATCGAAGGTCACGGTCATTCAATGTTGGTTTCCCGCCATGCCGCTTACGTGGAGGGATTTCTCCAGATTCTCTGAACCTTTTGATGATATTACGGACCGTAGATGTTGAAATCCCTAAATTTCTTGCAATTGCCCTTTGAGAAACGTTCTTAAACTGTTTGACTATTTGCTTACACAGTTGTGGACAAAGGGGTGTACCCATCCTTTCTTGTGAAAGACTGAGCATTTTTGGGAAGCTGTTTTTATACCCAATCAGGGCACCCACCTGTTCCCAATTAGCCTGCACACATGTGGGATGTTCCAAATAAGTGTTTTATGAGCATTCCTCAACTTTATCAGTATTTATGGCCACCTTTCCCAACTTCTTTTTCACGTGTTGCTGGCATCAAATTCTAAAGTTAATGATTATTTGCAAATAAAAAAAATGTTTATCAGTTTGAACATCAAATATGTTGTTTTTGTAGCATATTCTACTGAATATGGGTTGAAAATGATTTGCAAATCATTGTATTCCGTTTATATTTACATCTAACACAATTTCCCAACTCATATGGAAACGGGGTTTGTACTACAGGACACCAAAGCACATCAATATCAGCCCCTTAAGTCCTGTAGCAGGTATAAAATTATAAAATGGTGTTCCTGATTAGACGACATATCTAATATTTTTTTTATTTCTGACTGTCTAAAATAGGGGTGTCCAAACTACGGCCCGCAGGACAAGTGTGGCCTGCCGGCATCTTCAGTTTTGCCCGCGAAACTTCATGAGTAAGGAATCTGGCTGGTGGGGTGCCAACAGCTTTATTCCGAATTTCCGACAGCCTTATTGATGTAAATTCAACACCATCTTGCGGACAACGTGAGTAAAGGGACGACGTTGCGCAGTTGGGAGCATGGCCGTGCCAGCAACCTGAGGGTTCCTGGTTCGATCCCCACCTTCTACCAACCTCGTCACATCCGTTGTGTCCTGTGTGAATGTGTGTGTGAATGTGTGAATGTGGAAATAGTGTCAAAGCGCTTTGAGTACCTTGAAGGTAGAACAGCGCTATACAAGTATAACCCATTTACCATACCTGCACGCTCCCTCAAAACTTGCGACATCTGTGTCATTGTGCTCTGTGACAAAACTGCACATTTCAGACTGGTCTTTGATTGTGGGCACTAGGGCACACCTGTGCAATAATAATGCTGTTTAATCAGCATCTTGATATGCCACACCTGGGAGGTGGGATGGATTATCCTGGCAAAAAAGCAATGCTCACTAACACAGTCTTAGACAGATTGGTGGACAATATTTGAGAGGAATAGGTATTTTGTGTATCCAGTCAAAGTTTTAGATCTGAAAAATGGGAGCAAAAACAAAATGTTGCGTTTATATTTTTGCTAAGTGTATATACATGTTTTTTTAATTATTTAACACTTAAATCTCTTGATCAACTGTCGATATAAAGTTTTATTTTATTTTTTAAATGTTTTATGTTTTCAAAACCCTGTTTTTTATGGCAAAAACAAAATATAAAATAATTTTCCGCCAATTTTTTTTTTAAGTGGAATATTTAATTTGAAGTAATTGGAGTCTTACATCGGTCAATAATTCATAACAGAATTTAATTTAATCAATTCTATTTTTTGAGCAATGACAGTTAAGAAAAATCCCACTAAGATTCCAAAAGGGAAAGTCCCTCTCATAAAAGTGTTAAAAAAAGGTCATACATTATTATTTTTTTAACTTTCAACACTTAAGTTTCAATTCAACGTCCATTATAAGTTTTTATTTTTTCCTGTTTTTATTGTTTGTTTATTGTATGCCCTTACTTATTTTTTTTTTATATGCAAACACAAAATATTCAATTATTTTCCCCAATAAATATTTCAAAGGGGATATTTGGCGGTGAAGTAATTGGAGCCTTCAATAGCTCAATAATTCATAACACTGATTTTGATTCATTATTATTTTTTGAGCAATGAGTTTTTAAAAAAAAATACCACAACATTTTTGGGGATCCAAGAATGTATTAAAAGTGTTTAAAAAAAGTATTACATTTTTTTTTACTTTCGACGGTCAGGTCTCAGTTTACTGTAGACAGAGACGAAAATAAGAGAACACCGCCCTGAGGTAATCTTGGGGTTTTTTTTGGTACTGGGTTTAAAAGCAAATGCTTTGGTCTGTCTTTTAAAAATGTATTTATCCAAATTATTTATTAGTGCAAGGTGGCGCTATAGATCAGAGAGGTGGTGCAGCAGTGTTGGTGTTAATAGTGTTAAAAGCAGATAAGAAGTCCATGAGTAAAATTATTGTGTATAGGCTTAGTTCATGCGGGTCCCCAAACTACAGATCCGGCCCATATATATATATATATATATATATATATATATATATATATATATATATATATATATATATATGTCTTAATTAGATTATCCAAAAAATAGTGCTCGATACCGTGGTAGAGCGTAATATGTATGTGTGGGAAAAAATCACAAACTATTTCATCAGATGAAATAGTCTTGTGATTTTTTCCCACACATACATATATATATATATATATATATATATATATATATATATATATATGTGTGTGTGTGTGTACTTACATACACACACACACACACACACACACACACACACTATATATATATATACCTGCGAAACAGGCCTCTGTGTGTTTTCCTGACCTAACGTGTATATATATATATATATATATATATATATATATATATATATATATATATATATATATATATATATATATATATATATATATACACATATATATATATATATATATATATATATATATATATATATATATATATATATATATATATATATATATATATATATATATATATATATAAAAATCTCCTCACCTGTGGGGTGGCATCTGTCTCATCCTCAAGCTCGGGTCCTCTACCAGAGGCCTGGGAGTTTGAGGGTTCTGCGAAGAATCTTGGCTGTTCCTAGAACTGCGCTCTTCTGGACTGAGGCTTCCGATGTTGTTCTTGGGATCTGCTGGCGCCACTCTCCCAGTTTGGGGGTTACTGGTCTGAGCACCTCCACTACCACGGGGACCACGCCAGCCTTGACCTTCCACATCCGTTACAGCTGCTCTGTACATGTAAATATGTAAGGCTTTAAGGTAGTTGTAGTTCTGAGACAGTAGATGGCAGTAGTGTATAATTAATGGAACAGGACATAGAGTAATTTGGGGGTTTTAATAATTAAACTTCTTGTAAATCTCTGTAAAGCACTTTGAATTGCCTTGTGTAAGACGTGTGCTCTCAATATAAACTTGCCTTGCCTAGGTTCTACAAGCTGTGTTGCATGTAAATTAACGGTAGTAATGTAAAACTCCCAATAGTTAGTATCAAAATAAAATGATCGAAAACCCGTAATTAATAACTGCACTTTGATAAAGTTGGAGACCGACTAGCATTAGCTTGCTAGCTAACTTAAAATGCTAACATGAAATTAACTTCTTTCCCCAATGAGAAACAACATTTCTTCCTCTAAACGTATATAAACACATTGCTGTCTAATCAACAAAGATAGAGTATTCACATTGATTATAAAATCTGTGCTGTCTTTGCACAAAGTGATCGATATTCCACAGTGTCAGTTTGAAACAGGCGGAGGTCCGTTTAAACAGGAAGTGAACTCAGGTGACGTCACACAAACCGGAAGTGAATACCCAAATGGCATTGGACAAAAAATATTCTAAATCGTTTACAAATTAAAATGAAATAAGATAAACATATTTAAACACACAATTAAAAATAACATGGCTCTTATGAAGCCAGAACAATATTTGATGTTTCCAATGGCAAGAAAGTATAATGTTTGGCTATTTATTTTAGTTATTTAAAAAAAAATACAACTTTGTTAAAAGATTTTAGTGTGTGTAAAAGTACTTTTTGAGCACATTACACAATATTGTGATAATAACGGAAACTTGGTTTAAGTTTATTTCGAAAATGTATGCAGTCACAATATGATACATCATACAATTTACACAGTCTCCTTTCTCTTTACAACATATCTGAAAAGTAGTAGGAAGAAGCAAAGCTTATTTAAATTACTCCTTTTCCAATTCATTGCTATTACGGACACATACTGTTTGATCACTACCTGTTCTCACATTGTAACACAATTTACATCAATGAAATACAACACTTCTCCTGACAGTTGTAATTTTCCATAACGAGATGGGTTATTTCTCATTTGCAATAAGGTTCAAGACGTTTATCAAAATTCTTATCTTATCTTCCTTGTACTGTATAAACACTTCCGTTTGAACTGCATCATATTTGTACTTTGACTTCTTTGCTTAATCCTTTCTGTAATTTAATCCCACACACTAACATACTAAAAGTGTTGTACGTGCATACAAATGTTCCAAGTTGCATTTTTCTCCAAGATTATATATTTATTTTTCTGAGAAGAGTTGCTCTATATTTTCGGGTAGCAGGTTCTAGTATGCTCTGTGCATAATTTTAGCTGTTTGCAAACGTGCCAAATCTGTCAGTCTTAAATGAAAAGATGCTGAGAAGCAGTCGTAGCGTAGGTCAACATGACTTTAATGTCACAAGCAAAGTAGGAATATTGCACCTGGGACGTGCACAGAGAAGACGAGCACACGCAACACAACAGGTGACAATGATCTAGCCCTGTGTGGAATATAAAGAAGTGTGATTGGCAATCTGCAACAGGTGTGCCCAGACTGACAATCAGGGACAGGTGAGGGAGACAGCGTTCAGGCCAGAGAAGTGGCGAAGGCAAACAGGAAGTAAAACTAAAATAAGAGCGCAGAAAAGGAACTTGATACAGAAATAAGGAGGTAAAATACAAAATAAAGTCAGGCCAGACATGACAGGTCCTGACAAAATCATTGAATTTCAATGTTTTTGATTCAATAAATAAAGGGTTTGTATGTCATTTATATTGTCACGGCCCGGGCGCGCGTCAGTGCGCATTCATCTGTGCACTGAGCTGAGTGCAGCTTTCGAGAGCCAGACCGGCGGCAGCGAGCAGCTGCAATCAATCGCCGGCAATCTGCACACCTGGAGCTGATGATCAGACCTGCCTTCAAAAGCCAGCACAACCTGCTATCCCGTGCCGGAACGTAACTTTCTGTTGGCGTACAGTAAGCGATCTGATGCTTGATGCAATCCTGCTCTCTCTCTGTTTTGCCCTCCGTGTTTCACTGTCTTGTTGTGTTGTTCCTGCAGCAAATCCCCGTTATTGCGTGGCGAGAAGTGCGTCTCGTCTTCCTTTCTGGTTCTCTGGCTGCCCCTTGGATCTTGATCCCTCGCTTTGGACACGGACCTGTTGACGCCCCGCTTAGCCCCCGACTTCCTGCTCGCCTCACGGACCTCTGAGCTCTGCCTTGTCCTCCTGATCTTCCGCCTCTCACTCATCACTTCTGGTAAACACTCAGCAATTAATTCCTACACATAGTCTTACACCATACACACTCTTGGATTTTGTCACACCATTTTCTAGTTAATTTATTAGTATTGTTTCGTTATTTTATATATATTATATTGTGTGTATATATATATATAATAAATTATAGACCTTAACTTCCCCCTTGTGGAACTGTGCCGTCACTCCTCCACACGTAACAGTACGTTCCGGCCAATTGATTAGGGACCAGATGGCACAGTTTCTTTAGCCCCGCCCCCAGTGACTTTTGGCCCCTCTCAGGATGTGTTTTTCTTTTACCTCCACCCTGGAAAATGTTTCTAGCCCACCTCCTCATCAGTATCATGGACTGTTTAGCAGTGCGGTAGGGATGGAAGAATTTTGTCGCGACGTACATTACCATTACCAGTTTCTTATTGCAATATTTAGGTTTTGCGCAGCGGTATGAAAAGGCAGCTACAGATAGCACACTAGGGCCACATTGCCATCTGAATTAAAACCAACAAATCTAAAGACAAGACGGGCTCATTTTTATATTTAGTTTTACAGGCTTTAAAAGTGGACATGGAAACACAAGCAGGTTTATGATGATGATGGTTTATTTATCTGTGACTGTCATTCACTCAGCAAGTTCACATGGCTCTGCATTAGCAATCAAACCAATGTTATGCAATCAACATAAAAACTGTGCACAGTAAGATGTTGATGCATCTTATTCAACATTCATGACTTTAGCAGACTCAGTGGTTTTCACATTCACTGCAGTGTAAGCCACACCGATGTAGTTGCCAGTGGATGCAAAGGCCAGCTCGCTGCCATTCAGGCATGTGATTTTCACGGTGGCCGAGTAGGGGAGGTCGATGATTGCTCGTCCCACTGACAACTCAACGCTCACGGTCTTTCCTGGCGGGACCTTCACACTGACCTCATCTGATTCTGTTATGGTCTCTTCATGGGTAATTGTGGAGGTCGTCTCGGCTCCCAAGGTCAAGCTATACCCACTGGACACCTCCACCAGACCCGGGATCCCTGCTGAAACGGTCGTGCTGACGCTGAACTCAAACTTAACGGTGGTGCTCCAGGTTTTAGACTTGATCACAGATCTGCTGTAGCTACATTTCTGCTCTTGAGTCTGAGAGGTGTCATTGTCATAAGACACCGATTTGATGTACTCTTTGTTGACCTAGATTAAACAACCAGCCCCACACACACACACACACACACAGACACAGAAAAACACAAAAAGATGCATTTTGTTTAGGGAAAACACAAAAAAATTCTTAATAACCAGGACAGACATTGTCAACTTATTTTTAAAGTGATAAGGCAAATTAATTTTTACAAAACATGCATGCATACATATATTTGATATGTTTGTTTGTGATGACCTGCTTAACATTTAGACTTTAACACATTATTAATCCCCTGGGGAAACATTTTGAAATATGATACTATTTTATTCACCTATTGTAATTAAACAAACTACATTACTGTCAACCCCATATCAAATTATGTTTGTGGTGGACACAGTGGCGGAACTAACCAGAGCCGTGCCAGGGGCAAGGAACTTGACCGAGCCCTTTAAACCTGTTGCTTATCGAGTGGCAAGATCAGGTTTTTAGCTCGGTAGTCAGCACGCTCGGCTCTCATGCCAGTAACTTGGGTTCGTGCCCTGCTCGGAGCAGCAGGAAAATCTCAACGCAGCCGAGAGAGAGAGTACACAACTGCTTGTTGTCTTTTTTCCTTTTCTTTGCGCTTTGCCGCTCCGTTTTTTATGTTTACTGTATGAACTCATGCTAGCTTCTTAGTAAAAATGCTCGCCGAGCTTGTACTTTGTTGACAAGTGACTGATGACGTTGGTGGCAGGTTGATGACAATGTTACCCCAAATACACTTGGAGACAATATCGTTGATCTATTTGTAAATTTGCACGTCGGAAAGTGAAATGTGAGAGTGAAAATAAAGACACACACACAGCCATTTGTCTTGTAAAGTTTATAGCGACCATGACTCATCCTGACTGGGGCAACCTATAAGCACGCATAGGTCCAGTTCTTTTTTTAGTGGTAATTAGGGAAAAATAACACGATTGCATGATCTGAGCTCTTCTGGGTCCCTAAGCCGTGGGAGAGACCCGCTCTCCCCAGCCCAGAGCCAGGTGAGGAGCCCAGGCCTCCCCGCTCCGCCCCGGGCCGCTAGTGGTACCGCGCCCCCAGCCTCCCCTGAATCTCCGTCCCTGGGTGGACAGGACTCATCAAGTTGTTCTTTATGGTACGCAAGGTGGGCCAACAAGCAAAATAAATCCTTCTTCATTATTCTTTTAAAGGGACAATTGCTGATATAAAAGGACTATTACACCCATTAGGCCCTTTTCCACCACAGAAACGTTTACAGGAACTTTACCATTTATCAGGGTAAATAAAGTTCCCCCTGTGTTTCCACCAAAAACTACCCGGGTAGATTTAGTTCTGGTATCCAGGTGATACTTTTGGAAGGTTCCTAGGACCTTGTCGGGAGCGGACTGTGCTGTCGAACGCTGATTGGTTGAACACAGTTGGGGGCGTTCCTAAAACTCTTTTTCAAACACAGGACTGTCATTTACAGAATGCTAGACAACTTGTTTATTTCCAATTTCTTGTTTACTTCTATGACAACAAACTTGACAACAGAGAGAAAGAAGAACGAAAGGAACTTTCGACTTGCAGGAAATTTTGTGGGGCATCTTCGTGCTGAAGAACGCTGATCAGTGGAACTATCTTGCAGTGATTTTTTACAGCGCCGTAGTCTTTTAACTAAATTAAGTTTTTAAAAGTTTTTGTTTTTAAAAATTTCATTTCAATTTGCAAAGCTACGAGGAGTGAACAGATTATTTCAAACGTATTTACAGAGGACTATGAAGCCGAACCTGAAGCAAGGACCTCAGCTGCTTACTTCCCTGAGACTTTGTTGGATAAATGTGAAATAAAGGAGGCAGTACACGAGTAGACCAAAGGTAAATAACATCAAATATTAACTAATTACTTTATTTCATGTTGTAACAGTGACACTCCATTTGTGTAGTTAGTAGTCTCAACCCAAGTGAACTGAATGCTATTGCTAACAAGCTAACACTAAAGCTGATGTGTTTGTGTTGCTGGAGTGAGATAAACACTGACATTTATTATTTATATATTGTTATTTACAGCTGAAATTGACTAAAACAAACGGCCTGACACTCATGAATTCATAATTTACTGAAAGGACGACTTTATGACTGCATGACATTGCGGACAATAGCCTGACTCTCTACGAACTATTTGGTACACTTAATTTTTTTAAATCATATCGTTTTGTATAATTTTGCTTCGTATTTCATTTACTTACATATTTAGTAAAATAACTCTGACCTAATATTGTCTGTTTATTTACATGGTATCGGTATAGAAAAATAGTAAACTACTCCTCCATACGTCACCAGCCTGATTTGTATAAACTACCCTGAACTGTGAAATGCGGTGGAAACACAAACCACACACTTCTACAGGAACCTATAGTTTCAAGAACTAAAGGTTCCAGGAACCTAAAGTTCCTGAACTTTTTTGGTGGAAAAGGGCACATGCGTTTGTCAGTGATAGCAAAGAGGAAAATTGCGAGGCTATTTCTTTCCTGGACACAACCTCCTGCAAAAACAGTTGCTGTTCATGCATTGTAATTATCTCATTTCAATTGGAGTTGATAAAGAAAAAACTAGGTATGTAACGGTATTGTAAATACAGCGGTATTGCAGTTATAAAATTCTCACAATGATGCCGTGACGTATGACTGGGGGTACTCCCCCCAGTGTAGTTTTTTTTCTGCCACTGTTGATTAAGCCCGTCTGGTAAGCAAACCGCATTTCCAATGCTCCCCTGCACAGCGCAGCTCAGTAAAAGATGTCAGGAAACACATGGGAGCAGAGCGGAAAGCTCTCGCGAGTGGATCCTCCAGTCAAGGAAAATAAAGAGAAGAAAACATGACAAACATGCAAAATACAGTTTGCAGATATTACCAGACCGCCATTGTCTACAAGTCTGGAAATATGAGAAGTCACTTGATTAATTATTACCCGGGAAAGATTATTGGCATAAAACCAAGATGTAAGCCAGGCCAAACATCAATTTGTGAGGCATTTCAATCAAATTTCCTCATGACAGCATGTTGACAATAGTCTGTTTAAAGACACTAAACTGAAGGTTTTTTTAGGTTTGCTTTTTCTTTGCACTTTGAAAATACCTCTTGGTAGTAATACATAGGATTAAAGCATTGGAGCATTAGGTTTGTTTTGATTTAAATGTGCTTATCCTTAACATAAGTAGCACTTTTGCACACTTTTTTCCGACATTACTGCAGTAATTTCGTACCGTAGCCTTAATATCGTGATAATATCGTACCATGCGATGTTGATACTGTTACATCCCTAGAAACGTATTGCAATATTGTGACTCAGGTGATCCACAGATAGTACCACTCACCTGGGGTTTGTACATGGCCAGAGTGGGATAGGTCATGTTGGTTAGCACAGACGACTTGATGGCATTGATGAAGAGGAACCCCATACAGTCGATGTCTGTGTCAGCTCTCCCCTGCAACCCCAGGCAGACTCCAGACCCAGTGTTGATAGAGTACTCGATCTTCAGGGGCCAGTCATTCATGTGTGCGAAGAACTCGCGTCCAGAACTCGTCCAGAACTTGATGGCACCTAGACGTGTCCCGGCGCCGTTCCCCCACAGGGACAGCTTGGTGATGTGCTCGCCAAGGTTGAACGTAAACTCACTGAAAGTGTGCGCATTTCCAAAGGTCTGCACACGCCCGTCGGTCAGTTCGGCTCGCACGGCTTTGATCTGCCAGCCGCCCACTGCCACTCCAATCTTCTTGAGGGTGGCACCATTGTCAAGGCCAGTGAAGGCAAATGCATTGCCTCCATTTCCACCGATGAGATGCAGTGTCGTCGCCATGTTTAATAACCTGAAAGAGAAATGTTCTTCAATATATTTAACAATTACTGGACTTCTGTAGCAAAGTGTGAACTATTATCCATATCAGTGGTTAAACAAACTTCTGTTGTTTACCAGCTGGGCTGTAGGCATCTATTCTAATTTCAACTCACCTTCCTGATAGTCCAGAGATACACAAACCAAGAAAGTAGTGAAAGCTTGGGTTCTGTAATGTGGAGGTTTTTCTGGAGATGAGGTTTGCAAGGTGAAGGACTCACCTATTTATAAAAAGAAGGGGGTTAACATGCATTAGAACTCACATCCTGTTGTTGAGAATGAACAAAGCAGATTAAAGATTTGCAAATAAATAAATGAGACAGGTCTAATCATCCGATGTCCTTCTGAAATGAGAAGTCTAATACATTTTTCCTTAAATTTGGTGGACTTAATGCGCATACACAAAACTAAACCAGGATAGATGTAGATATATTGTGGCGGGAACAGAATATGAATCATCTAAGA
>NC_084748.1:36811475-36843975 GCF_033978785.1 Entelurus aequoreus | reverse complement strand
GCTATCATGGAAAGAAATTTTTTTTAAAAAGAAAACATTTTTATTAAATTGTTATATGTATTCAGTGATTATACTATGAAGTTATTTTCCATTTAACTTCACCAGTTTTAGATTATTTTTATTCAAAATCGCTGAATTTTCACATTTGCCGTTCAAATACTGAGAAGAGACTTGCGGTGAGTCACCAGCCAGTTGAGGCACTTGTGCCTCACCATGGATTGCGACTCGGCTAACTGCTGGCCTGCTGTGCAGTGAGACCGTATTGCTATATGAACTATATTGTACATTTCCATAGTTTAGTTAGCTGAGGTATATAATGTACATTTTGTCAACAACTGTATGTGTGTAAAGTATTTCTTGTGCTGAGCGATCATAATCCTGCTGCGAAGACGCACTGTGGGAGGCTCGCAGTAACCCCGCCTCCTTGTGCCGGTTAACGCACCCCCGCCGCAGCGCAGAATGCACCCAGGGCCCCGACGGCAGCGCCACACCAACCAAAGCCCACACCCAAACCCTCCACGTGCAAGACCGAATCCACCCAAAAAAAGTCACTTAACAAAAAGCCAAAAAGTGCAAAAACAACAATGCTCGCGCCGGAGGAGCCGTGAACAGGGACACAACATTAGGTACACTTGCAGACTGCAGCACGGATTTCATATTTCATTAATTCACAACTCCTCCAACACAAACACCACTGTTCCCGCACTTATAAGTAAAGGTAAGACCATAATAACGTTTTTTTTATTAAATGTGCTTTTTTGTGTGCTACAGTTTGTATGTGTAAAGTTAAAGTTAAGTTAAAGTACCAATGATTGTCCCACACACACTAGGTGTGGTGAAATTTGTCCTCTGCATTTGACCCATCTCCTTGCTCACCCCCTGGGATGTGAGGGGAGCAGTGGGCAGCAGCGGCGCCGCGCCCGGGAATAATTTTTGGTGATTTAACCCCCAATTCCAACCCTTGATGCTGAGTGCCAAGCAGGGAAGAATGCTTTTATGAGCTTTTAAACATAACCCGTTAACTGCTGCCAATCAAATGGTGAATAAGATACTATTTAGGGTTCATATGTTTGTAAATCTGACTGTGATGAAGTCAGTGTCTCACCAGTCATTAACCTCACCGCACGTCACTGATGCATACAGTATATATACATATATGTATATATGTGTATATATATATATGTACATATAAATGTGTGTGTATATATATATATATATGTATATATATATATATATATATATATATATATATATATATATATATATATATATATATATATATATATATATATATATATATATATATATATATATATATATATATATATATACTACCGTTCAAAAGTTTGGGGTCACCCAAACAATTTTGTGGAATAGCCTTCATTTCTAAGAACAAGAATAGACTGTCGAGTTTCAGATGAAAGTTCTCTTTTTCTGGCCATTTTGAGCGTTTAATTGACCCCACAAATGTGATGCTCCAGAAACTCAATCTGCTCAAAGGAAGGTCAGTTTTGTAGCTTCTGTAACGAGCTAAACGGTTTTCAGATGTGTGAACATGATTGCACAAGGGTTTTCTAATCATCAATTAGCCTTCTGAGCCAATGAGCAAACACATTGTACCATTAGAACACTGGAGTGATAGTTGCTGGAAATGGGCCTCTATACACCTATGTAGATATTGCACCAAAAACCAGAAATTTGCAGCTAGAATAATCATTTACCACATTAGCAATGTATAGAGTGTATTTCTTTAAAGTTAAGACTAGTTTAAAGTTATCTTCATTGAAAAGTACAGTGCTTTTCCTTCAAAAATAAGGACATTTCAATGTGACCCCAAACTTTTGAACGGTAGTGTGTATATATATATATATATATATATATATATACATATATATATATATATATATATATATATATATATATATATATATATATATATATATATATATATATATATATATACATATATACATATATGTATATATACTGTATGCATATATGTATGTATGTATATATATATATATATATATATATATATATATATATATATATATATATATATACATACACATACATACATATATGCATACAGTATATATACATATATGTATATATGTGTATATATATATATATATATATATATATATATATATATACATACATATATATATATATATATATATATATATATATATACATACATATATATATATATATATATATATATATATATATATATATATATATATATATATATATATATATATATATATATATATATATATATATATATATATATATATATATATATAAA
The DNA here is from genome assembly GCF_033978785.1 of Entelurus aequoreus. Taxonomy (NCBI): domain Eukaryota; kingdom Metazoa; phylum Chordata; class Actinopteri; order Syngnathiformes; family Syngnathidae; genus Entelurus; species Entelurus aequoreus. The sequence goes on along the minus strand of NC_084748.1, from coordinate 36,841,661 downwards.
ACTGGTTCATAAAGTGTAAAGCACAATATGGAGGTATTTGGGCTTCAAAACTAAAGATAAAGGTGACGCTTTAAATTTGGAAGTGCTGCGCTACAAGCACTGCTTTAAAAAAAGCCTCGCCAAAAGTGGTAATACAGTATGACCACCTTTGCTTCAAACTAAAGTGAGCATTTAAATAACAAACATTCAGATCTGCACAAGGAGTTTAAAGAACGGCAGGTAATGTAGTTAACCACATACAGATACAGATGCGCACACAGCTAGTTTGTTGCCAACTATTAGTGGAGTCAAAACTGCCCACGTAGCGTACACTAATGCAAGTGAATTGATTGAATTTTTTTAAAACAAATTCTTATAATTTGTGTTTTATCGTTAACAATGTGTGTTTTACCTGCTACACATCTTATCTGGGTCTAGTTTTAGCCATAGTCTTGTTTTTAGTATTTACTAATGATTGTATTTGTCTTAAAACCAGACCAAGATTTAAGATTTAATAAAATTTCAATAAATCTTACCTAATCTTAGGTAAACAAAACGTAGATCAGCGTTAAACAAATAAAAAAATCCACCGCCATACAATGAAAGTGTATCTGAACAACCAACAGTAAGATCAAAAAGGGACCCAAAAAAAGGCAGACCTGAATTTTTTTTTTACAATCTATTACAACCAAAATAGAAGATAACAACGACAACAACAGCAGTTACACCCTGCTGCATGTTGGTGTTGTGGGAAAGAAGGACATTTTGCCAGACTGTTTTGAAAAAAAAGAAAAAAGAAAAAACAACAATCAAGGTTACTCAGCATTAGTAGGTCAGGAGACATCCACATCTCCAAAGACCACACCAAAAGACAAAGAAAATGATCAAAATGATCATAAGGACATACTAAGTTATGAGAACTTAAGTAAACAAAACAGCAAGTAAAACAGAAATAATAATTGAAATAAATGACAAAGAAATCACATTTCTGTGTGACACTGGAGCATGTAGAATTACATGTAGAGAATAAAACTAAGAGGAAACTAAATTTCTGCAAGATCAGCAGTCTGTCCAGTAAATTTACAAGGACAAGACGTGATTAACTGTGCTAGGATTAGCGATAGCATCAGATTATGAAGGAAGAATGACTGTTAAGAGATAAAGAAAGACGCATGACATTATATGGTATTGGATTGTTGTTGACCTTGTTGTATTTTATAAGACTGATTTGTTTTGGATTGATGTGTTGTTAAGGAGAAAAATAGAAAGGTGAAGAGATGGATAGAGGATGTTTGTAAGGAAAAAAGCAAGTTCAATAAAAGATGAGAAAGTGACAAAATTAGGTGCATGTGGAAAAACATGGTTTTCGTGTTGTCAGCGTATGCTATTGGGGGTTGATCGCTGCAAGTTTGTTTGTTTGTTTGTTTAAGTGTGTATCTTTCCAGGTACAAATTGTGTAAAAACCTCAAGGTTCGAATAAAAAGAGGTTCAGATAAAAATAAGTGAAATAAAAAATATTGGACACTGGCAGGTGAAAGATTCCAAAAAGACGATAGAGGTGAGGAGTGAGAGAAAAGTAAAAATAGATGAAGAAATGGGAAGAAATCAATAAGAATAATTAAATGCAAAATGGAATAAACTAACGCGTACGACAGATAACGTGGGGGTATTGAAATAAGATATGAAGAAAATGTAGACTGAAGATATACATATATTTATATAAATAAATAGTGCTTTTATGAGGGACCCAATGATGATAAATATATATATAATTAAAATAATGGAACAAATAAGAACCTAGGTTAATAACTATAATAAGAGTCGATATGTATAGCATGATAAAGTGATATAAAATAAGTTACATGTTTATAGGCAGAGGAAATAAATCTTTGAGTGTTGTTCGCCTTATCACACACGCACGCACACACACAACCTTGTGTGTGTGCGTGCGTGTGTGTGGCGCATTGGGAGTGGAAGTTTGAAAATGAATGCATTACGTGTAAGTTTAAAGTCGGTTTAAAGGCCTACTGAAATGAATTTTTAAAATTTAAACGGGGATAGCAGATCCATTCTATGTGTCATACTTGATCATTTCGCGATATTGCCATATTTTTGCTGAAAGGATTTAGTAGAGAACATCGACGATAAAGTTGCAACTTTTGGTCGCTGATAAAAAAAGCCTTGCCTGTACCGGAAGTAGCGTGACGTCAAAGGTTGAAAGGCTCCTCACATTTCCCCATTGTTTACACCAGCAGCGAGAGCGATTCGGACCGAGAAAGCGACGATTACCCCATTAATTTGAGCGAGGATGAAAGATTTGTGGATGAGGAACGTTAGAGTGAAGGACTAGAATGCAGTGCAAGACATCTTTTTTCGCTCTGACCGTAACTTAGGTACAAGCTGGCTCATTGGATTCCACACTCTCTCCTTTTTCTATTGTGGATCACAGATTTGTATTTTAAACCACCTCAGATACTATATCCTCTTGAAAATGAGAGTCGAGAACGCGAAATGGACATTCACAGTGACTTTTATCTCCACGACAATACATCGGCGAAACACTTTAGCTACGGAGCTAACGTGATAGCATCGTGCTTAACTGCATATAGAAACAAAAGAAATAAACCCCTGACTGGAAGGATAGATAGAAAATCAACAATACTATTAAACCATGGACCTGTAACTACACGGTTAATGCTTTCCAGCCTGGCGAAGGTTAACAATGCTGTTGCTAACGACGCCATTGAAGCTAACTTAGCAACCGGACCTCACAGAGCTATGCTAAAAACATTAGCTATCCACCTACGCCAGCCAGCCCTCATCTGCTCATCAACACCCGTTCTCACCTGCGTTCCAGCGATCGACCGTGCGACGAAGGACTTCACCCGATCACAGATGCGGTCGGCGGCCCGGAGACGGAGGAAGTCAAGGTGAGGTCGCCGGCTAGCGTGTCTGCTATCCATCTCAAAGTCCTCCTGGTTGTGTTGCTGTAGTCCGCCGCTAATACACCGATCCCACCTACAACTTTCTTCTTTGCAGTCTTCATTGTTCATTAAACAAATTGCAAAAGATTCACCAACACAGATGTCCAGAATACTGTGACACCAGAGTCTCCTCTGCTGGCATCAAGGTCAGAACTGGGAGGAAGTGGAAGGCACAGGAGGCCGTTGAACAGGCAGAAGCAAGGCTGAGACATGGCGTCTTAGTGGGTGCTGTGGCAGTCGGACGAGCTGGGCTGGGTAGCCATACAAGACCACGCTACGACAGAGCCCAGGGTAGAGAGAGACGGCTGATGGTGCAGGGAGAGATCCGTGCAGAGGTTGAGGAGGAACGCCGGAGCAAGACAGTGGCCATGCGCCAGCAAGGAGCCTGGACAAATTGGGACCACGCATCTACCCGGAAGATCACCTGGACAGAACTTTGGAAGTCAGAACCAGCAAGACTCAAGTTCCTGATCCAGTCAGTGTATGATGTCCTCCCAAGTCCATCTAATCTTCATTGCTGGGGGCTAGTAGAAACACCTGAATGTCCACTGTGCAAGGCACGGGGTTCCCTGGAGCACATCCTGAGCTGCTGCCCTAAAGCCCTGGGAGAGGGGAGGTACACATGGCGCCACGACCAGGTACTGAAGGCAGTAGCAGACACCATTGGCACTGGAATCCAGCAGAGCAAACACCAGCTCCCAGTCAGGCACAACATCTCCTTCGTCAAGGCAGGGGACAAACCACAGGCTGGACGTAAGGCCCCAACCGGACTGCTAGCCACAGCCCGTGACTGGCAGCTTCAGGTGGATCTCGGCAGACAGCTGAAGTTTCCAGAGCGCATAGCAAGGACATCGCTGAGGCCAGACCTTGTCTTAACTTCTGACTCAACGACGCATGTTGTGCTGCTGGAACTTACAGTCCCCTGGGAAGATCGGATGGAGGAGGCCCATGAGCGAAAGAAGGCCAAATACCTTGAGCTGGTCGAGACATGCAGAGAGAGCGGCTGGAGGACCCGCTGTGAGCCTATAGAAGTGGGCTGCAGGGGCTTTCTAGGGCAATCTGTGCATCAAGCATTCAGACTTCTTGGAATCAGAGGGTTGCTGGAGAGAAAAGCCACCAGAAATATCAGTGAGGCTGCTGAGAAATCCTCAAGGTGGTTGTGGATCAAGAGGGGAGACGGATGGAGTAGTTCGCTGCTTGGACACCCCGGTTGGGTCGCCCAGGCGAGGGTGTATAGAGATCAAAGACCCGAAAAACCCAATGAACCTCGGTTCTTTACTGATGATGTGTTCAAGCTGCACCGCAAGGTGTTTCTCAAATCTGGAATTTTGAGATGAAAACAGAGTTTTTTGTATAGGATTCAATGTGTCCGCATACTTCCGTTTCAACGATTGACGTCACGCGCATACGTCATCATACATAGACATTTTCAACCGGAAGTTTAGCGGGAAATTTAAAATTGCACTTTATAAGTTAACCCGGCCGTATTGGCATGTGTTGCAATGTTAAGATGTCATCATTGATATATAAACTATCAGACTGCGTGGTCGGTAGTAGTGGGTTTCAGTAGGCCTTTAACTTTAAAGTGTAGTCTAACATTCTTAGGTTGGATTTTTTTTTTTTAGACATTTGCAGTACACCATACATCTGGGTGCTGAGCTAAGATAAGATAATGGCATAACATAGAATATATAAGGAGGCATGGCAATCACAACAGCTATCAGTTAGCTATATACTTTTGATAGTATAATGCGAGTAATAAACGAACGAGAATAAATGCATGCTTTTATTTTGTAGAATATCACATACGACAGGAAGTCAGAGTGCACAAGTGAAGTGTAGCATGACAGCATGCTCGAATGTAACTGACAGACACAAATGATAGTTTAATTCACTTATAGACAGTTTTAGTGGGTTTAAAATGTTACTTAAAATTACATGAAGTAATGCGTATAACATTTGAATTAGGAATATTGATTTAGCGTTTATTAGGACAATTAATGCTGTAATTTCAAACATCATATGCAGCATTTGGACACATTTCACAGTGATTGATATCAGTAATGCATTCTTCTCGGTACCAATACATAAAGAAAGTCAATTTTGGTTTGCATTTACTTATAAAGGGAAAAGATACACCTATACAAAACTACCTCAAGGGTATGCGGAAAGTCCGACAATCTATTCACAAGCAATGCTTGCAAGCATGTCCAAATTCGACCCTCCAAGAGGAGGACAAAAGTCCTGATATACGTAGATGACATATTATTAGCATCACTGGATAAGGAAACCTGTAGAAAAGATACTTTAGCGTTATTAAATCATCTACATTGTGAAGGACACAAAGTAAGCAAAACAGAAGTCCAATTATGCAAAACAGAAGTAAAATATCTAGGACATTCTCTAAACAAAGATGGGCGCATGTTATGTTGTTTTTTTTGTCATAAACAAATACAATCATGTGTGCTTACGGACTGTATCCCTGCAGACTGTATTGATTTATATTGATATATAATGTATATATTGTGTTTTTTATGTTGATTTAATAAATAAAAAAAACAACAACAAAAAAACATTTTTTTATTTATTTTTTTATTTCTTGTGCGGCCGCGGCCCGGTACCAATCGGTCCACGGCCCGGTGGTTGGGGACCACTGTACTAGAGGATGTTGTGGATCATGTTGACTATTGGTCCTCCTAAGTGTCAATCATTCTGGTGATGTTACGTAAGGACATCTATATATATATATATATATATATATATATATATATATATATATACACATCTATATATATATATATATATATATATATATATATATATATATATATATATATATATATATATATATATATATATAAAATAAAACAAATGGCTTATCGATAAGCCATTTTTTATTTATTTATTTATTACAACGCCAAAATAGGCCTAACACCAATGGTTGTAATTCTGTAGCACTTTGAGATTTGGAATCAAATGTAAAGTAGATTACAAATACAATCGATTATATAAATAAATTATATATATATATATATATATATATATATATGTCCTTACGTAACATCACCAGAATGATTGACAATTAGGAGGACCAATAGTCAACATGATCCACCCAGAAATAAATAAAACAAATGGCTTATTGATAAGCCATTTAACCCTTGTGTGGTGTTCATATTGTTGTTACTCAGCCAGTGTTTGTGGGTCTGATGGACCCGTTGCATTTTGTGGCTTTTAATGCCTCACAATCAAACACTTTTTTGTTAAAATATTGACTTATCCCAAAAAACTTCCATAATGAAGTGCTTCGAGAGGCTGGTAAAGGAATACATTGTCTCCAGACTTCCCCCCACATTCGGCTAATACCAGTTTGCTTATCGCCCTAACCGCTCCACAGAGGAGGCCATCTCCTCTGCACTCCACCTGAGCTTAGCACATCTGGAAGGAAAGGACACACACGTGCGGATGTTGTTTCTGGACTTCAACTCGGCATTCAACACCATCATCCTGCAGCACTTGGTGAGCAAACTGGCCCCCCTTGAATTCAGTACCCCCCTATGCAACTGGCTGCTTGACTTCCTCACAGACAGACCCCAGTCTGTGAGAGTGGGCAACAACACCTCCAGTGCCATCTGCCTGAACACCGGCTCCCCCCAGGGCTGCGTCCTGAGTCCGCTGCTGTTCACGTTGATGACTCATGACTGCTGCGCCAGGTCCACTACTAACCACATTGTGAAGTATGCGGACGACACAACAGTAGTGGGCCTCATCCGTGACAACAACAACATGGACTACAGGGAGGAGGTGAAACATCTGGTTGACGGGTGCAGAACCAACAACCTGGTCCTGAACGTCGACAAGGCCAAGGAGATCATTGTCGACTTCAGGAAGCACCAGTCCAGCCACGCTCCACTCTTCATCAACGGCACAGCGGTGGAGATGGTAAGCAGCACCAAGTTCCTGGGTGTGCAGATAACTGACAATATGACCTGGTCCCTACACACCGTAGCTCTTGTAAAAAGAGCTCAGCAGCGTATGCACTTTTTGCGTCGGATGAAAAGAGCACAGCTCTCTCCCCCCCTTCTCACCACATTCTACAGAGGCACTATAGAGAGCCTGCTGACCAATTGCATCTCTGTCTGGACTGGAGCCTGCAGTGCCTCAGACTGGAAGTCTCTCCAGAGTGTGGTGAGGACAGCGGAAAAGATCCATCAGGACTCCTCTTCCTCCTATCCAGGAGATCGCAAAAAGCCGCTGCCTGACCAGGGCTCAGAAAATCTGCAGGGACTCCTCCCAACCCCACCAAGGACTGTTTTCACTGCTGGACTCTAGAAAGAGGTTCCGCAGCCTCCGTAGCAGAACCTCGAGGTTCTGTAACAGCTTCTTCCCTCAGGCCATAAGACTCTTGAACACATCATAATAATCCCCTCAATTCCCCCCAAAAATGGATGAACTCGCTGGAATATAAAGACAATACAACATACATCCATAAACGTAGATGCATACGCAAAAGTGCAATATATTTATCTTTACAGTAATCTATTTATTTATAGCTGCACCTTATTGCTTTTTTATCCTGCACTGCCAACCAGCTAATGCAACAAAATTTTGTTCTTTTCTGTACTGTAATGTTCAAATTTGAACGACAATAAAAAGTAAGTCTAAGTCTAACACCCACAAACACTGGCTGAGTAACAACAATATGAACGTTGCATGGAAACTTATCTGCCAGTTTCTGCATCCCTAACCAAAAAAGATTTCCAGCCGACTTTATCAGTGTTGTGTCGAGACTCGGCCTGCTGACTGTCAAGGCCGAACTTTGGGTACCGGGACGCAGACAAAGCAGAGACTGGGCGATAGCACCAGTACTCGGCCTGCTGACTGCCAAAGCCGAACATTGGGTACTGGGACACAGACAAAGCAGAGACTGAGCGATAGCACCAAGTGTCAACATATTTGCATTTTTGTATAATCATATATTGTGTCTAACTGGAGTGTTTGAACCTGACAGCGTCTTCGCTGATGAAGACTCCACTCCTTTCATAAGCCAGCGCGTCCTGCGTTCCAGTGCCAGAACGTAGCTTCCTGTCTCAATACTGTAAGCCTACACGTCTCTAGCTCTCTCCATGTGCATTCGCTCTCTCAATATTTGTACGAAAATTGTTAACACGCCTGAACAGTTTGATACCCGAACATTGGGAAATAACTTAGACAAACTTTAATGACCCACAAGGGAAATTGTTCAAGTGTACCTGACGAATACAAATTGGTAAATCAAGTTGCAGCTGGATTCGAATCATCCGTCTGCTGGTGGTGTACAATTAACAAGAATGTTGACAGAATAAACTACGTCCACTACAACGTACAGAGATTAGGAAATTGGACAAAGGCTGGACTTGAAGTCGCCGCTGATCAACTCGCCGCAACCTCCCTTATGGCCTTTCAAAACCGTATGGTGCCGGACATGTTGTTAGCGGAGAAAGGAGATGTGTGCGCAATATTGGGTGAACAGTGTTGCACTTCATACCAAACTACACTGATGCAGAAGATAGCCTCACCAGAGCACTGGAAGGCCTTCACACCCTCAACGGTAAAATGGAAGAGCACTCATCTATGTGGGATGGATGGTTGGATGTGTTCGGCAAATACAAGTCCTTGGCATCATCAATTCTAGTATCTATGGCTGTGTTTGCAGCAATACTGACATTGTGTGGATGTTGTTGTATTCCCTGTCTGCGTTCTCTGCTTAACCGTCTGATCACCACAGCGATTAGCCCAACAGATGATAGAACTGTTCAGATGCACCTTCTGGCGGACCACAAGAAAGATGAATCTGATGACAAGGATACCTGCCTGGACGGTGTTCGTGATCTGTTTCCAGACCCTGGTGACTATATGTATAGAACAATTATAAAAGTATGATGACGTTGAACTCTGAGTGTAAAACATAACTTGGCCCTAAAGAAATGAACTATTAACTGAAAATCACAAGAAGAAGTTATTGGGGATAAGAAGATTCTGGGGAAGTTATGTGATAAACAGGAAGGAAATGTTAGAATAATTATGTATATATTATCACTAACTTTATGCTTAAGGGCCATTGCTATAAATTATTGTCAATTGTGCTGAAATGGTATTTTTGTATCTGTGCAAAGCTGGCAGTCCAAAAGATTGCCAGCCGACTTTATCAGTGTTGTGTCGAGACTCGGCCTGCTGACTGTCAAGGCCGAACTTTGGGTACCGGGACGCAGACAAAGCAGAGACTGGGCGATAGCACCAGTACTCGGCCTGCTGACTGCCAAAGCCGAACATTGGGTACTGGGACGCAGACAAAGCAGAGACTGAGCGATAGCACCAAGTGTCAACATATTTGCATTTTTGTATAATCATATATTGTGTCTAACTGGAGTGTTTGAACCTGACAGCGTCTTCGCTGATGAAGACTCCACTCCTTTCATAAGCCAGCGCGTCCTGCGTTCCAGTGCCAGAACGTAGCTTCCTGTCTCAATACTGTAAGCCTACACGTCTCTAGCTCTCTCCATGTGCATTCGCTCTTTCTGTGTTTCCCCTCCTCTGTGCTCATCGTCTTGTGTCCTATGGCGTAATCCCGCATTTCTCCATTTCCTGGTTTCCAGTTGTGTGTCTTGTCTCCCTGGATCCCCTCTGGACTCCCTGCTGCCTTCCTGGATCTCGACCTCACGCCTGGACACGGACCTTAACGCCTCGCTCCTGCCTTTGACCTCTCGCTTGCCCACGGACCTCCGAGCTTGCCTTACCCTCCCTGGACTTCCTCTCGCTCAACACGCACCTTCAACAACTCCTGGTAACACTCAATTAAACACAACACATAGTCACACCATACTTATTTGGATTAATTACACATTCCACTTCCTTGTGTTTAATAAACACGTCTCAAACTATCGACGCCCCTGTCTCAGGGCCGTCTCCTTCTCCATAGTACTGTCACAATTTTCACTTTATTTGTCATAACTTAATATGTTATGTTTAATACTGTGCATGGAAGAGTGAACCATCTCAGGTCTCAATTCGGGTCAACTAACACCTCCTCCCACCTAGACAAAGAAAGATAAATATTAAACTTTTTTATCTGCAGTCACAATTCCGGCTTCTATTGTAATCTAGTGCAATGTCAGCAAAGAACTTAATTCATTCCACAATGAACTGTAAACGCATAAAGCAAACTAGGGCATGACAGTGCAGTGCAATCAGACATTGATCTGTAATATAAATTCTCACAGGACAAGCAATAAAAGTGCACTGAAGCGCTGATCTTGTTGTCAACACACACAGAAACACCGACATTTTTATTATTTAATGTCTGACTTTGCTGGCTATCTTTGTGGAATCATTTTGAAAACCTTGTGTGGTTTGTGTGTCTGCCACAGAAGAAGCTTTGTCTGTCTGTCTCTGTGTATTCTTGTATTTCTACCCTTCTTGAGACATCAATAAGGAAAAGTACCTTCATATGAGGACCGATGAACAAGTTAGGACCGAAATCATGGTCCCAATACGCAAAACCATTGCATCTAATAGAGAATGTCTCATTTTCACCCCCGGTGGTTAAATCTATACAAATTAGGGTGATTTTTCAAATTGACTGTGTGTCGGTTTTAAAATCAATCAATCAATCAATCAATGTTTATTTATATAGCCCTAAATCACAAGTGTCTCAAAGGGCTGTACAAGCCACAACGACATCCTCGGTAAGAGCTCCCCCTCTGGTCAACATATGAAATAACAAGTGTGTGTACAAATTTGAAGTGCTCCCTCTTTGGCCAACATATGTAATAACAAGTTTGTGTAAGAAATTGAAATGCGCCCCCTTTGGCCAAAATTATTTTAAAAATTAAATAAATATATATATAGATACATTCCACGTACCAAGAGCTAGCTTATGTAGCTGTCTGGCTCGGTTCGCAGCCGAGTGTGAAGCGACTGGGATGAGAATCAGCACCTCCAAGTCCGAGTCCATGGTTCTCGCCCGGAAAAGGGTAGAGTGCCATCTCCGGATTGGGGAGGAGACCCTGCCCCAAGTGGAGGAGTTCAAGTACCTCAGAGTCTTGTTCATGAGTGAGGGAAGAGTGGATCGTGAGATGGACAGGCGGATCGGTGCGGCGTCTTCAGTAATGCGGCCGCTGTATCGATCCGTTGTGGTGAAGTAGGAGTTGAGCCGGAAGGCAAAGCTCTCAATTTACCGGTCGATCTACGTTCCCATCCTCACCTATGGTCATGAGCTTTGGGTTATGACCGAAAGGACAAGATCACGGGTACAAGCGGCCGAAATGAGTTTCCTCCGCCGGGTGGCGGGGCTCTCCCTTAGAGATAGGGTGAGAAGCTCTGCCATCCGGGAGGAGCTCAAAGTAAAGCCGCTGCTCCTCCACATCGAGAGGAGCCAGATGAGATGGTTCGAGCATCTGGTCAGGATGCCACCCGAACACCTCCCTAGGGAGGTTTTTAGGGCACGGTGGGAGGCCACGGAGAAGACCCAGGACACGTTGGGAAGACTTTGTCTCCCGGCTGACCTGGGAACGCCTTGGGAGCCCCTGGGAAGAGCTGGACTAAGTGGCTGGGGAGAGGAAAGTCTGGGCTTCCCTGCTGAGGCTGCTGCCGCCGCGACCCGACCTCGGATAAGCGGAAGAAGATGGATGGATGGATGGTATATAGAGACATACTGTAATAACTTGAAGTAAATAATGAAGATTAAAAACCAATTACAAACAACAACAACAACAACAACAAAATTAACTAAAAGCTTACCTTTTTTATATTCGCATAGTTTGTATATGTTATTAATGTTGTAAATACACATTTTTACATAGTTAGAAAGGCAAGTCCTAAAGAGGTAGGCATTCTTCCGAGGTCTCAAGAAGGTACTAAATACAAGAATGTGTGTAGGTAAATGTGTGTGTGTGTCAGAGACAGAGAGACTACTATAGCATGTACAACAAAAGATGCACATTTTGCAGTCACTTACTGTCAGGTTTAAGCACCAAACTATCTATTAAACAGAACAAGAAACAAGGAATCAGGCAGAGACAGAGTTCAATTTTTCTCTTGAGGAGAACGCAAGGAGCTGCACACTCAGTTACAGTCTCACCCTACGCTCTAATGAACAGTCCACACGCTCCTCTATTTATTCAGTTTAGGACTTCCCTAGTTACATCGCTGAGGCTGCTTCTAAAGGGAGGGGTCACACATTAGGCAAGAAGCTCAGTACGCACAATACGTGATTATTTAGAACGCAGTGTGCTGGGGGCGTTGTGATTGCGCCCTGTCTCTGCTTTGTCTGCTTGCTGTTGATATGACTTATTTTCGTTGAGGTGCTGGTTCGTCCTTTGGCTGTTAGCAAGCTGAAAGACAGAAAACATCTGCGGCGAGGCGACTCCCCACATGCAGTAGAAGATAACAAGTTGTGTGCCCTTGCACGAGAAGTAAAAGTACAGCTTGAGCACAATAGATAATAACTACAGTAACGGCCTTTAGGCATAAGAGTTGTGTGATAACTTATATACAATTATTCTAACACCTACAGTATGACATTATAACAGGGCTAACGCTAGCATATGCGCAGCTAAAACATTAAAAAATGTACACCTTACTGCAACATGTGTTCTCTAGTTGGAAGTGGAATTCATGTGGGCTGAAACGTAAACATATCTACTGATACAGATGATGTTATGTTTCATACAGTAGGAAGGGGATTCATATGGCCCCATTCGTCGCGGTTTACCTGACACTTGACACATGACGAATTTGGGGCGTGCTATCCATTTCAGCCACCAAACGGCAGATGAGTGTTGAATATCTTAAAATGTCTTTTGCGGCAAAACCAACTTTGACCACAGGGTCAATTGCTATGTAGTCATACTTGCCAATTTTTCCCTTGAGAGTCTTGAGTTTTAATGCACCTTTCGAAAATCTCCCGTGGCCACCATTCTCTTGAATTTCACCCGATTTCCACCCGGACAACAATATTGCTACACCATTCTTCACTGGTTGCCGTTTCCGGCCGGACAATAATAACAGTCACATCTCGAAGTCAAGCACGGCAATGTGAACTAAAGAAGAAGAATAGACGTGTCTCAGACATTGCGAGTAAAAATAGGATGTATACATTCTCTGTCTATGTATGTACCTGTATCTGTTGTTGTATTGCAGGTCTAATCAACTAGTAGCCCACCAAAGCTTTTCATTTGGCCCGCCAAACATCACCCAAATAGGCTTGATGAGACCATTCAAAACAGGGTTGTTCATGTATGCAGCACTGCCGCCACCACGCAGGGGAAAACAGCGCATATGTGTCACAATGAAGCAGCAGTAGGGTGAGTAGAAGAAGATGGCACTATCGAACTTGAAAAGAATCTAAACAAATGCCGAAAATCTGACTTTTAACAGCAACTGGACAACAAAGAATGAATGCATTGACATTGCTGACTTTGTGATGTATTTGTGGTTGTGTTGTTTGGTGATCAAAACGGGTTAAATACATGTAGCGCTGAATTTGACCAACAGAGGGCAATAAAGCTACACCTTTGGTTTAATTGTGTTAAACCACATGTGTGCTATGTTTGCCGAGTGTATTATCACTAACGCTCCTATTTCATTAATGTAACATACACAATGGACATTATGTAAAATGCACAATGGACGTTATGCTTTTGTAATGTTTATGATTTCTGTCTTACAAACATAAATAAAGGAAGATGTATCAAGAAACACAACTGAGGTAGAACAATTATTAAAAAGAAGGAAAATCAATCATCCACAAAACCTAGCTTCTGTTTCTTCATGCTGTTAAAGGCCTACTGAAACCCACTACTACCAACCACGCAGTCTGATAGTTTATATATCAATGATGAAATCTTAACATTGCAACACATGCCAATACGGCCGGGTTAGCTTATAAAGTTCAATTTTAAAATTCCCGCCACACTTCCGGTTGAAAAACTCCTTTGGATATGATTTATGCGCGTGACGTCACAAAAGCAACGGAAGTGGTTGGACCCCATCGGACCCGATAGAAAAGCCTCTTGTTTTCTTCGACAAAATTCCACATTATTATTATGGACATCTGTGTTGGTGAATCTTTTGCAATTTGTTTAATGAACAATGGAGACTGCAAAGAAGAACGTTGTAGGTGGGATCGATCGGTGTCTTAGCGGCTAAGTACAATACTGTAATATCTGTGATATTTGCATTAGTGTACTGTCTTTAAGGGTTTGGGGAACGCGCATGCGCGAGTGAGTTGGCGGAGAACTTGTGTGTGTGAGCGTGAGTTTTGGCTAACAGCAGCTCGTGTATGTGTGTGCGTTACTTTTTGAACTACAACCAGTTACCGCTTTTTAATAAAGCGATTGAGCAGCGCTTCCTCGTCTGTGTGACTCCTTCTCCACTGCGGGGCATTACAATACTTACAGCAACACAACAAGGACTACTTACCCTGACGCCTAGCCGATGCTTGCCGCCAAACCCACGGATGAAGTCCTTCGTCGTGCCGTTGATCGCTGGAATGCAGGTGAGCACGGCTGTTGATGGGTTTCTATCTTCATTTGAGAACGATGCTACGCGCTAGCTCAGTAGCTAAGTGTGTCACCGATGTATTGTCTTGGAGATAAGTCACTTTAAATGTCCATTTCGCGTGCTCGACTCTCATTTTCAAGAGGATATAGTATCCGAGGTGGTTTAAAATACAAATCTGTGATTCACAATAGAAAAAGGAGAGAGTACATAGTTCTGTGAGGTCTGGTTGCTAAGTTAGCTTCAATGGCGTCGTTAGCACAGCATTGTTAACCTTCGCCAGCCTGGAAATCATTAACCGTGTATTTACATGTCCACGGTTTAATAGTATTGTTGATTTTCTATCTATCCTTCCATTAAGGGGTTTATTTATTTTGTTTCTATCTTCATTTGAGAACGATGCTATCGCGCTAGCTCAGTAGCTAAGTGTGTCACAGATGTATTGTCTTGGAGATAAAAGTCACTTTAAATGTCCATTTCGCATGCTCGACTCTCATTTTCAAGAGGATATAGTATCCGAGGTGGTTTAAAATACAAATCTGTGATTCACAATAGAAAAAGGAGAGAGTACATAGTTCTGTGAGGTCTGGTTGCTAAGTTAGCTTCAATGGCGTCGTTAGCACAGCATTGTTAACCTTCGCCAGCCTGGAAATCATTAACCGTGTATTTACATGTCCACGGTTTAATAGTATTGTTGATTTTCTATCTATCCTTCCATTAAGGGGTTTATTTATTTTGTTTCTATCTTCATTTGAGAACGATGCTATCGCGCTAGCTCAGTAGCTAAGTGTGTCACCGATGTATTGTCTTAGAGATAAAAGTCACTTTAAATGTCCATTTCGCGTGCTCGACTCTCATTTTCAAGAGGACATAGTATCCGAGGTGGTTTAAAATACAAATCCGTGATTCACAATATAAAAAGGAGAGTGTGGAATCCAATGAGCCAGCTTGTACCTAAGTTACGGTCAGAGCGAAAAAAGATACGTCAATCACTGCCTCTCAAGTCGTTCACTGTAACGTTCCTCATCTACAAATCTTTCATCCTCGCTCAAATTAATGGGGTAATCATCACTTTCTCGGTCCGAATCTCTCTCGCTCCATTGTAAACAATGGGGAATTGTGAGGAATACCAGCTCCTGTGACGTCACGCTACTTCCGGTACAGGCAAGGCTTTTTTTTATCAGCGAGCAAAAGTTGCGAACTTTATCGTCGATTTTCTCTACTAAATCCTTTCAGCAAAAATATGGCAATATCGCGAAATGATCAAGTATGACACATAGAATGGATCTGCTATTCCCGTTTAAATAAAAAAAAATCATTTCAGTAGGCCTTTAACTAGTGATGGTCAGATGAAGCCTCATGAGGCATTGAAACACTTCTGCCAATTGGTTCAAGAATTTCTCAAGACTTCAATGCATGCTTCAGCACAAGACTCCACCTGCTGGTCAAATGTGTGATTACAAGCAGCAGCATCTTAACCACATAATGTGTGACGCATTGAAATGTTGCATCGGTTATGGCTCTTCGGAATGACAATGAATAACAATAAATGTTTGGTAAAATGGTTTTGATAGGTAAATTAACAAAGTATAATAACATATGTAAAATATGTTTTATGTTTTGTGTGTTTGTATTTTGCCAATATTGTATGATGGGGCAGGTCGCATAATATTTATCTGTCACCTTGAGGAAATGGCATAAAGAGGAAGATGACAATATAATGTAACTTGGCGCTCAAAAATCTATCAAAATGTTTCAGTACGACTTTGGTAAGCTATGAAGCCACACCGTTTGAAGGATTGTCGGCGCATTAAACATAGGAGTATTGTTATGGTGTGTGTATAAGTTAAGACATATTATCTAGCGTTTTGTTTCGCAATATTATGCAAAGGGAACTTTTCTTACCTTCTGATCTGTATTTGGGATCTGCATAAATCCTGAAAAATTGCGTGCATCCGCCTTTGTAGTCCTTTCTTCTTTTTCTCTATCTTCTTGTTATGGGACATTCTTCCTCCACTGTTGCCATTTCTAATATAAAGTAGTGTAAAGTTCTTATTTATATCTGTCAGTAAACTCGCCATGAAAGGGCTAAAACATACCGGCGTAGTGAGTTTACATTATTCACCCAAGGAACTTTAGTTATTAGAGTTCCGGTCGGACGGTTTTTCACGGGACACATTTCCGGTGTGGTTGTTTCCGGATGAGGAGATGCTGCTCCGTTATTGATTTAAGTCAAGTCTGAATGTCATTAAAACAGTTAGCTCCATCTTTTGACACTTCTTCCACTCCCGTCCTTGCACGCTACACCGTTACAACAAAGATGACGGGAAGAAGACGCTGTCGAAGGTGAGCCACATAAATAAGACCGCCCACAAAACGACGCATCCGAAAGCGACTGTCAGAAAGCGGCTTGAAGATGATCTGTAAAACATAATCTATGCCACATTTTGACCAAAGAACCACCAGTACATATTATACAGACCACAAGGAAGTGTTTTCAATTTAGAAAAAAAAAAACAATAATATGACCCCTTTAATGCGCCCTATGATCAGGGGCGCCTAGTATATGAAAAAAGATACAAAATAGACCATTCATGAGCAGTGCGCCTTATAATCTGGTGCGTCCTATGGTCCGGAAAATACAGTAATTTTGTGCATTGCATCAACTTCTCTTGTGGGAAATAAATAATGCCCGTGTTTTTGAACAGGACACTTTCCCTGTCCCCCTGACGTGAGGTTTCTATTTCCTTACATTTGGACCCACTTGGTTTCTGTTTCATCATCTGTCTTCTTACCTCGAACTGACCCAATTGCGTCACCTTCTGCATAGGTCGTGTGTCCTGAAAAGTCCCTGAAAGCTTTTGGTGACCCAAGCCCCGATGAAAAATTAATGGAGATCACAGGTGTCAAATATGACGACTGAGAAGAGGCATTCAGAAGAACAGTGGACTCTCAAATAAGAATCACACCGGAGAAACGTAGATAGCATGGAAGCGCCGCCACTGCCCCCCAGGCTGGACTTACACGTTGACCTTGGTTTTGCCTTCTTCTTCTTTCTGCTCCTCTGCTTCTTTCTGATTGTGGCCATAGTGCGTTGTGCCCAAATGGTCCTGGACCCTTACAGCGCTGTCTCGGTCCACACCTACCAAGGGGAGCAAGCAGACGGGTGAGAGAACACCAACAATGGGATTAAGAAGCACGTCATTTGTGCCCCTCCAAAAAAAAGTATAGTTTAGACTTTAGAGCAATTTAACTAATTTGTTTTGGGGGCCACATTTCCAGAAATTCTTGTTTTGAATATTCCGGAGAACCGGCGTCCTCTACACAGTAGACATTTAATTTTGGTCTATTTATTTTGTCAGAGTTACAGGAGCGTTCTGTTGTATTTAAAGGACCTTCTGCAAAAAAAACTAGTAAAATATCCTTTCTATGACAGCACTCTTGTGTTTTGGAGAATCTGCTGCAGAAATTTGAGTCTCTCACAAGATTTTTGAACTGAACTCACGGGCCACCAGTTGAATAGCCCGAATAATGAAAAAGAGAAGATCTAAGATGGAACCTTGAGGAACACCGCTGGTACAACTAAAGAAGTTGAACAAGTGACTACTGACTGCATCTGAAGTAAACAAGCTACAGCAAGACCACATAAATCCCATTACGGGGGGAAAAATGTGAAAAGGAGATGACTTAAGGGGGGCCTTGAGGAACGCCTCAGTTATTTGAATCACACATTTGGACCGCAGTGTTCTTTGTTTGCTAGCAAGGTTAAGATGTCACTGCAAGGATCTGCAAATTTGTTTACTATAGGGTTTTTGATTGTTTTTTGTCCACCAAGTATTGAAATAAACTCGGTGGTATGGCATGGTGTCATTCATTCCTAGGATGGTTTTGGCCCCGATCCACCAGTTGAATATCCCTGATTTAGCGGATTGGCTTTTAAAGAGTTTTTTGTTTTTCCACTTTAATTTTTTGTAAAAACAAAAAAACATTTAGCCTGTTCTGCATGTTCAACAATGAATGTTATATTCCTAGTAGTGCTGTTGAAAAATTCATTTTTTAATCGTATTAATCACGGTGTTGTTGTGGATTAATTAATTAATTAAATTAATTGAATATAATATTTTGCATGAGTAAAGGACTCAAAAAAGAAGGGAATAGAAATACACATTATGTGTTTATTAAATGATTGAATAAATTAATGTTATAAAAATAACCATTATCGTTACAATATTTGTTGTTGTTTAAAAAAAAAAACGTGTATTCAATGTTATTCCTTTTATGTTATGTATGTGATTATTTAAGATGGAAGTCACGCACCGCACTTCTGGAGAGTGTGCACAACACTTTGTCAGTCGGCTATTCTTTATTTTTATTTTTTAATTAATCAGTCCAACAAAATAATACACAATAATACCATAATAATACAATTCCAAAACCAAACCCAGCCCAGCCAACATTCAGAATAGCAATCAACAGAGCAATTGAGAGGACACACAAACATGACACAAAACAATCCAAAAGTAGTCAAACAAAAATGAATAATATCAACAACAGTATCAATATTAATACGAATTCCAACATGGCAGTGAATAAAAATCCCTCATTTACATTATCATCACAGCCATTTATAAAAAAAATAAATAAAATCATATAAAAAATGAACAATAATGTCACAGTGGCTTACCGTCATTGTTATTTTTTGTACTCAAAATTCCCAGCGAAAGTGAACTTGCTCTTTAGTGTCTACTTTAACTCAATGGGTGTCCACATTTTTTCCACACTCGGAAAAAAAATGATTGGATTTACTGAACTATGTTCTGTCGAGTGGTTGCGCAGACTTTGTTAAGAGTTAATAAACCAATGTAATCAGTAAATGAAAATAGGGCTGCACAATTAATCGAATCGTGATCACGATTTTGGCAGCTACGAATAAATGAAGGTATTAGCATTAAAAAAGCAGGCATATCATATCACGCCCTTTCAGCCCACCACCAGGGGGCGACCGAAATAAAATAAAAATGGACTCATGTGAGCGGGAGTGGGTGAGAACAGAGAGTGATAGTATCAGCTGGTCATATATATATATATATATATATATATATATATATATATATATATATATATATATATATAGATATATATATAGATATATATATATATATATATATATATATATCTATATGACCAGCTGATCCACTCCCGCTCACATGAGTCCATTTTTATTTTATATATATATATATATATATATATATATATATATATATATATATATATATATATATATATATATATATATATATATATATATATATATATATATATATATAGACTTCATCTAGAGTTATTTGGATACTAGGGGAACATATAAGGGTTAGATAGGGTTACTAATAAGCAATAATTCTGAGGTTATTGAGGGAACACTCTTAGTTAATGGCTTACTGGTTGTATAATAAGGCCATGCAGAATAAGGCATTAATACGTAATTAATAATGACTAATTAAGAGCCAATATGTTAATAAATTGTATGTTAATCAGCAACTCATTAATGGTGAATATGTGTTCCCCATACTAAATAAAGGTTAAAAAAAAAAGAGTCTAATTTTAAGAAATCATTGTGGCCACAAGATGTCGCCAAAGGAGTAATAATCACGAAAGCTGGATTGGAACCAGGAACCCTCATGTTGCAAACAAAAATCGAAGGGGGAATAAAAAACACTAAGTAGGAATCTGTGAAATAATCAAATGAATAGAAATATAAAACAAGTGAAAATAAATTGTATAGTCCATTAATTAGTACATAGTATATCTTAAGAATTAATAATAATAAATTAGTTTTATAGAGCGTGTTTCTAGATACTCAAAGCGCTTTACACTAACAACTGACAATCCATCATTAATTCACTCCCCATTCACACATGGATGGTGGTAAGATACATTTAAATATAAGAATAAACACATTTTTTGTGATAATATGCATTTAATGATAAGAATAATAAACACATTAAAAACTTAAAGTACCAATGATTGTCACACACACACTAGGTGAGGCAAAATTATCCTCTGCATTTAACCCATCACCCTTGATCACCCCCGGGGAGGTGAGGGGAACAGTGGGCAGCAGTGGTGGCCGCGCCTGGGAATCATTTTCGGTGATTTAACCCCCAATTCCAACCCTTGATGCTCAGTGCCAAGCAGGCAGGTCATGGGTCTCATTTTTATAGTCTTTGGTATTTTGATGGTTGTATTTTATTTAATTCATATATTTGTTTGTTGAATGGTACAATGCACAATAATTAGCATATCAAATGTAAATGAGTGTAGCAAAAGGTTAATTTCCATCTGCCGTCCCCGGTAGGTTGATGACATAAACAACAAGGTCCATATAAAAATTTTAAAGTTAGACAGCACCAACATCAGACATAAACAGTACAATAAAAATACACAGACTCAGCTATAATTATACAAATTAAATAAATGGAGACGAGATCAGATCAGGAATATAATCATCATAGTAGCTCAAATGCATTAGGCAGATGGAGAAGTGCTATATTATATAATGCAAGTGTGCTAAATTGTTCCATATCAATCAATCAACCAATCAATGTTTACTTATATAGCCCTAAATCACGAGTGTCTCAAAGGGCTGCACAAGCCACAACGACATCCTCGGCTCACATCCCACATCAGGGCAAGAAAAAACTCATATAAGTTAAAGTGCTGGTATTATTGCACATAGCCCTATTACACAAGTAGTTAGCATTAACAGATGTTTACACATGGAACATTGCACCAAAAAAGCTTTCATAAGTGTATCTATGTATGAAATATTGCACAAAATATGTATACATAACTTTGTTATGTAAACATAGAAATATTGACATTTCAAGAACTGCACTTTTTTTTGGTAAATGTAACTATCAATCACAATGCTTATGTGGGACAAGAACAAGGACGTCATTTATTTAGTTTTTTTGCATTCTAAATAGAGATGTCCGATAATATCGGCCTGCCGATATTATCGGCCGATAAATGCTTTAAAATGTAATATCGGAAATTATCGGTATCAGTGTTTTTTGTTTTTATTAAATCAACATAAAATACACAAGATACACTTACAATTAGTGCACCAACCCAAAAAACATCCCTCCCCCATTTACACTCATTCACACAAAAGGGTTGTTTCTTTCTGTTATTAATATTCTGGTTCCTACATTATTTATCAATACAGTCTGCAAGGGATACAGTCCGTAAGCACACATGATTGTGCGTGCTGCTGGTCCACTAATAGTACTAACCTTTAACAGTTAATTTTACTCATTTTCATTAATTACTAGTTTCTATGTAACTGTTTTTATATTGTTTTACTTTCTTTTTTATTCAAGAAAATGCTTTTAATTTATTTATCTTATTTTATTTTATAATTTTTTTTAAAAAGGACCTTATCTTCACCATACCTAGTTGTCCAAATTAAGCATAATAATGTGTTAATTCCACGACTGTATATATCGGTATCGGTTGATATCGGTATCGGTAATTAAGAGTTGGACAATATCAGAATATCGGATATCGGCAAAAAAGCCATTATCGGACATCCCTAATTCCAAACATTAAAAAAAACGCTCACAAGATGCGGCTAACATAGCAGCCAATGGATGTCTCTCAGTAGTGCAGGTGTACCTAATGAGTATAGAAGCATACACATGATGTAGCAGAGATAGTGTTTCCTACGTGCGGTAAAAGTCACATCGATGTCGAGTTGGTAGCAAGTATGTGATTTTATAGCGAGAAAAATGTACAATCACAGCATTTCCAGGATGTAATCAATTCTCGTGACTATTTGATGGTTGTCTGGCATTAGTCGCTACTCTCTGCATGAAGGATGTTGCTTGTCAAAGTTGTTACAAGCTTTGTCTCATGGAGGCAAACTCTTTGTAACGCCGCATGTCGCCATGGAAGGGCAGCAAAATCTAATTCTTATAATTATGTCTACAACTACTATGAAGACTTTAGGTGGATGTTTAAATTGCACCGCAGTGGATGAAGTCTTGAACCAGTCTAATACTGTCTTAGGTGGTAAATGTTGTGCATGTAGCAGCGCTTTGTGTAGCACAACTTTACATTTCTTAGATTATATCTAGTGCCTCTGTGTTTAACATTACCCCAAAATGGTATCAAGTACCTGGAATGATGTGTACAACTACCTTAGATCTAATCCTACACTACAGTACCGAATTTTTCAAACAATAAAACGCTACTTTTTTTCCACGCTTTGAACCCTGCGGCTTACAAAACTTTGAGGCTAATTTATGGATTTTCCTTCGCCAACGGCCATAATGTTTTGTATTAAACAAAACATTTTCATTTAACACCGACAGAGGCACTGCTATTGTTTGTGCTGTGCTGCCATCTTTTGGATGAGTTCGCTCACTGCAGGTTGAACATCTAGAAGTATAGCCATCCATAGCGTTTCTGCTCGAAATAATTATTTAGTCATCACGACAAGCAACGTTTGTAAGTTTTACAATATAACTCAAACAATTCATACTTACTAAACCGTCCCATGTGTGATGTCTATAGGAGTGTTTTCATGCATATTTGTGCGTGCTACTGTAATGTAATCATGCTAGCGTCATTAGCATTAGCGAATATGCTAACACGTTTACAAATGTCTGTGTTAGTACAAACCCCAAAACCAGTGAAGTTGGCACGTTGTGTAAATCGTAAATAAAAACAGACTACAATGATTTGCAAATCCTTTTCAACCTATATTCAATTGAATAGACTACAAAGACAAGATATTTCATGTTCGAACTGGAAAACTTTGTTATTTTTTACAAATATTAGCTCATTTGGAATTTGATGCCTGCAACATGTTTCAAAAAAGCTGGCACAAGTGGCAAACAAGACTGAGAAAGCAGGTGGGTGCCATGATTGGGTATAAAAGCAGCTTCCATGAAATGCTCAGTCCTTCACAAACAAGGATGGGGCGAGGGTCACCACTTTGTGAACAAATGCGTGAGCAAATTGTCCAACAGTTCAAGAACAACATTTCTCAACCAGCTATTGCAAGGAATTTAGGGATTTTACCATATATGGTCCGTAATATCATCAAAAGGTTCAGACAATCTGGAGAAATCACTGCATGTAAGCGATGATATCAGTGTGTAAAGGATATCACCACATGGGCTCAGGAACACTTCAGAAAACCACTGTCAGTAACTACAGTTTGTTGCTACATCTGTAAGTGCAAGTTAAAACTCTACTATGCAAAGCCAAAGCCATTTATCAACAACACCCGGAAACGCCGCCGGCTTTGCTGGGCCCGAGCTCATCTAAGATGGACTGATGAAAAGTGTTCTGTGGTCAGACGAGTCCACATTTCAAATAGTTTTTGGAAACTGTGGACGTCGTGTCCTCCTGACCGAAGAGGAAAATAACCATCCGGATTGTTATAGGCGCAATGTTGAAAAGCCAGCATCTGTGATGGTATGGGGGTGTATTAGTGCCCAAGGCATGGGTAACTTACACATCTGTGAAGGCACCATTAATGCTGAAAGGTACGTACAGGTTTTGGAGCAACACATGTTGCCATCCAAGCAACATTATCATGGACGCCCCTGCTTATGTCAGCAAGAGCCAAGCCACGTGTTACAACACCGTGGCTTCATAGTAAAAGAGTGCGGGTACTAGACTTGCCTGCCTGTAGTCCAGACATGTCTCCTATTGAAAATGTGTGGCGCATTATGAAGCCTAAAATACCACAACGGAGACCCGGACTGTTGAACAACTTAAGCTGTACATCAAGCAAGAATGGGAAAGAATTCCACCTGAAAAGCTTCAAAAATTGGTCTGCTCAGTTCCCAAACATTTACTGAGTGTTGCTAAAAGGAAAGGCCATGTAACACAGTGGTAAAAATGCCCCTGTGACAAATTTTTTGCAATGTGTTGCTGCCATTAAATTCTAAGTTAATGATTATTTGCAAAAAAAAATTAAGTGTCTCAGTTAGAACATTAAAAATCTTGTCTTTGAAGTCTATTCAATTGAGTATATGTTGAAAAGGATTTACAAATCATTGTATTCTGTTTTTATTTACGATTTACACAACGTGCCAACTTCACTGGTTTTGGGTTTTGTATTATTAACTTACTTTTTGTATTGTTTCAGTTTTATAAATTCACCAAAATGTCAGTTATTGAGTCTGTTTACCTGACCCACTAGCTTACGCAGCTAGTGGGTCTATGACGCTGACTTCTATTTTGTTAGATCTGATGTGTGACAGGCACTGTTTGGAAACAATTAACATATGTAAATAAACATTTGAAAATATTAAAGTTAAAATAAGTTAAAGTACCAATGATTGTCACACACACACACACACTAGGTGTGGCGAAATTATTCTCTGCATTTGACCCTTGATCACCCCCCTGGGAGGTGAGGGGATGTGAGGGGAGCAGTGAGCAGCAGCGATGGCCACACCCGGGAATCATTTTTGGTGATTTAACCCCCAATTCCAACCCTTGATGCTGAATGCCAAGCAGGGAGGTAATGGGTCCCATTTTTATAGTCTTTGGTTTGACTCGGCCGGGGTTTGAACTCACGACCTAATGATCTCAGGGCGGACACTCGAACCACTAGGCCACTAAATAGGTTTGGTACCGGTATATATCTGTGGCTTATAGTCCGGTGCGGCTAATATATGTAAAATGATTTAGACAGACTTGACTACTGTAACAGCATCCTCTACGGCTCATGATGCAAAATTCTCAATAAACTCCAATACATTCAAAACTCTGCCGCCCGCCTGCTCACCCACACCCGCTCCTGTGAGCACATCACCCCAGTCCTCCAGAAACTCCACTGGCTCCCCGTTCCTCACCGGATCCGCTTTAAAATCCTCCTCCTCACCCACAAAGCCCTCCATAACCGGGCCCCCTGCTATCTCACCAACCTGCTTCACCGCCATACCCCTTCACACAGCCTCCGCTCCTCTGATGCCAACCTCCTCTCCCCGCCACTCAGAACCAAGCTCTGTACCTGGGGTGACAGAGCCTGCTCCATTGCTGCTCCCACCCTCTGGAACACTCTTCCCAAACCCATCCGTGACTGCCCAGACCTTCCCATCTTCAAAAGCCTTCTCAAAACACATCTCTTCAGATCTGCTTTTAACCTGTGATTAGTGATTAGTGTTCTGTGTCTTGTCATGTCCTGTCTTGTAATTTGTCCTGTATTATTATGTATTTTACAATGTACTGCTTTTATATTTTCTGTATTGTATATTATTACTTTGAACTGTTATATATTTTAATTTTTTTTTTTTCTGAATCCTGTAAAACAGGGGTGTCTAAAGTGCGGCCCGGGGGCCATTTGCGGCCCGCGGGTAATATTTTAACAGCCCCGTGGCACATTGTAAAAATACGATTAAAAAAAATTAAAAACATAAAAAGTGGTATAAAAGAGCAAACAGGTGAAATGTAACAATAAAATGTTTCAATGTTTACTCTAATAACACCAAGCTGCCATGCAGACTGTTTCTTTAAAAAATAATAATGAATCAAAATCAATGTCATTATGAACTATTGACCTATTCAAGGCTCCAATTACGTCACATTAAATATTTCAATTTGAGACATTTTTTGGGGAAAATGTTGCATATTTTGTGTTTGCCATATAAAAAACTAAGCTGTTTTTTTTTTAAAGAAGGGCCTAAAACGAACAAAAAAAAACCCATAAACAACAATAAAAGTTATAATTGACGGATGGATCTGAAGTTGATCTTGAGACTATTGTGTTAAAAGTAAAAAAAAAAAAAAGATTTATTTTTTAATACTTTACTGAGCAGGATCCTTTTGGATCCCCAATAATATTAGTGGAACTTTTTTTTTTTAAATTGTTTTTAAGTGTCATTGCTCAAAAAATAATAATGAATCAATGTTGTTATGAGTTATGCTATGAGCTCCAATTATCATATAATCTCAAATATTCCACTTTAAAATGTTATTGGGGGGAAATATTGCATATTTTGTGTTTTTTTCCATAAAAAAACAGGGTTTTCTTTGACAGAAAGAGCATACAGCGTAAATCTTTAAAAAAAAAAACTTTATATTGACAGATAGACCTAATGTTGATCTGGAGATTTAAACCTTGGATAATAATAATAATAATACTAAATAATGACACATTTTAAATATTTTTTGTACCTAAACCCTTTGGGGTCCCCAGGATCAAGCCTGAGTGGAGGCCTAAATGTATATTTTTTATACATATACTGTATTGGTTTTTAAAATAAAAAATATCAAAATGGCCCCCGCTTGCTTTGATATTTCAGTGTGTGGCCCTCAGCGGGAAAAGTTTGGACACCCCTGCTGTAAAGCGTCTTTGAGTACCCTGAAAAGCGCTATACTAAATAAAATGTATCATTATTATTATTATTATTTATTCTAAAATTTGGTGGGTGCGGCTTAAAATACTGGTGCCCTCTATAGCTGGGAAAATACGGTAATGATTTGAAAAAACTTGTAGAGGCAGAAGGACCAAAGTGCTGAAAGTGTTGGTCTGAAAGTAACGACCAACACCTCTTTGACACGTTGGATTATTTGAATGATACTCGTGTTGCTCGTTGTCCTGGAATGTTGTGTGCGTGTGTGTGAAGGACACAAATAAGACTCCATGTTGTTTCAGGAAGTACGTTAAGGTCAGCTCACGGCCCTGTTGTGTATTTTTGTTTTTGTGGGCTCAGGAGAGACGGCCCTGCTGCTGCCCCGGGGCCCGGTGAAGGAGGTGTCCGACAAGGCCGAGGAGGCGGCCGAGAGTCTGGCGTCGGCCGCGTCACAGAAGCCTCAGCAGTTTGTCTGACGAGGACTTTTGTCCATCCTCTTTAAAGGCCTACTGAAATGAATTTTTTTTATTTAAACGGGGATAGCAGATCTATTCTATGTGTCATACTTGATCATTTCGCGATATTGCCATATTTTTGCTGAAAGGATTTAGTATAGAACAACGACGATAAAGATTGCAACTTTTGGTATCTGATAAAAAAAAGGCTTGCACCTACCGGAAGTAGCGTGACGTAGTCAGTTGAACATATACGCAAAGTTCCCTATTGTTTACAATGATGGCCGCATGAAGTGAGAGAGATTCGGACCGAGAAAGCGACAATTTCCCCATTAATTTGAGCGAGGATGAAAGATTTGTGGATGAGTAAAGTGCAAGTGAAGGACTAGTGGGGAGTTGAAGCTATTCAGATAGGGAAGATGCTGTGAGAGCCGGGGGTGACCTGATATTCAGCTGGGAATGACTACAACAGTAAATAAACACAAGACATATATATACTCTATTAGCCACAACACAACCAGGCTTATATTTAATATGCCACAAATTAATCCTGCATAAAAACACCTGCGTGTTTGTTATGCTAGCTCCTAGCTCCTCTGCTAGCTCCTAGCTCCATAGAACACGCCAATACAATTCAAACACCTGATCAACACACACAATCACTCAGCCCAAAAGACCGTTTACCTAACCCAAGGTTCATAAAGCTTATATATTTTTAAAAAGTTACGTACGTGACGCGCACATACGGTCAAGTTATCGAATGTTTAGCAGCCAAGGCTGCATACTCACGGTACCTGATATTCAGCTGGGAATGACTACAACAGTAAATAAACACAAGACATATATATACTCTATTAGCCACAACACAACCAGGCTTATATTTAATATGCCACAAATTAATCCTGCATAATAACACCTGCGTGTTTGTTATGCTAGCTCCTAGCTCCTCTGCTAGCTCCTAGCTCCATAGAACACGCCAATACAATTCAAACACCCGATCAACACACACAATCACTCAGCCCAAAAGACCGTTCACCTAACCCAAGGTTCATAAAGCTTATATATTTTTAAAAAGTTACGTACGTGACGCGCACTTACGGTACGGTACGTGTTATGCTAGCTCCTAGCTCCTCTGCTAGCTCCTAGCTCCATAGAACACGCCAATACAATTCAAACACATGATCAACACACACAATCACTCAGCCCAAAAGACCGTTCACCTAACCCAAGGTTCATAAAGCTTATATATTTTAAAAAAGTTACGTACATACGCAAAAAAAAGCCAAAGCTGCATACTCACAGTAGCACGTCTGCGTCTTTGTCATCCAAATCAAAGTAATCCTGGTAAGAGTCTGTGTTGTCCCAGTTCTCTACAGGCGTCTGTGTATCCAAATCAAAAGTCCTCCTGGTTAGAGTCTCTGTTATCCGAGTTCTTCCATCTTGACTGCATCTTTCGGGAATGTAAACAAAGAAGCGCCGGCTGTGTACTGTTGTGGCTGACTACGTTCGAAAAATACGTCCATTTCGCACCGACAACTTTCTTCTTTGCTTGCTTGGCTTCCTTCTCCATAATGCAATGAACATGATTGAAACAGATTCACGAACACAGATGTCCAGAATACTGTGGAATTATGAAATGAAAACAGAGCTTTTTCGTACCGGCTTCAATGTGGAAGGCATACCCGTGTTCGTCGGGCTACGTCACGCGCATACGTCATCCTCAGAGGCGTTTCGAACCGGAAGTTTAGCGGCAAATTTAAAATGTCACTTTATAAGTTAACCCGGCCGTATTGGCATGTGTTATAATGTTAAGATTTCATCATTGATATATAAACTATCAGACTGCGTGGTCGGTAGTAGTGGGTTTCAGTAGGCCTTTAATAGAAACTATCTCTACTTTATGTCTCAGGTCCAACCGCACATGCATGTTTCTTTTCATTTCAGGATATTTTGCTTCTCGATTATGGCTTGACGTCGGATGTTATGAACAGGATGAATGCTAATTCCTTGCTGAGTTATTCCCTCCCGGAGTCGCGTCTCAACAGCTTTTGGCAGGATTGAACATCAAACCTGCACAGCGAACACGTCTGACAAGGAGCTGGCACGCAACGCGGTTTACTGGCGTCCCATTAGAGGAGCGTTCAGAGACACGCCCTCATGCTGGAGGTGATTGTGGAGTAAAAGCATGCAAACACCTTGATGGGGGCGGGAAGAAAAGTCCACATAATGTAAATATGCAATTGTGAGGACAAACATCTCACAACTTTGGAACATTTCAATAACCGCAGCCTCTTTTTAGAGTGAAATGTTTTCCTTCTGCCCCTGAAAACATGATGATGTGTTTAGCAAGAACGTCTAATGAAAAATGTAGTTGTACAGAATAATAATTAGAATATTTACTTTTATCTTCAACTTTGAGCTTTAATAAAATAGTACCGTATATTTCGGATTATAAATCACAGTTTTTTTTCTTGCGATTTATACTCTGGGGCGACTTATGTGTGAAATTATTAACACATTACCGTAAAATATCTAATAATATTATTTATGTCATTCACGTAAGAGACTAGGCGTATATCAGCAATCGTCACACACATACACGTCAACCAATAAAAATTTGGCAGGGGCGGGTCATGGCACAAGTGCATTGTGAAAAAAAGAGATGCTACCTGCTACTACTTCCGTACCTATGAAAATTGATCAATTCAACATTGGCGGTAACTTATAAAAACTGAGGAGGGCTGAACAAAAATGGCAACGAAAAGGAAATCATATACTGCAGGTTACAAGCTGGAAGTAGTGAAAACGGCGATCGAGCAGCATCGTCATATAACGTACACTTATTCAGCCTGTTGT
>NC_084748.1:36683975-36806475 GCF_033978785.1 Entelurus aequoreus | reverse complement strand
ATTTACCTTGGAAAGTTAGCTTTCATAATTGGACATTTTCCTCCGTAGTTACAGCGATGGTTCACCCTCACTTGTGCCCGGACTGCCTCCGTCACGGTGCGGGGAGCTCGCAGGAGAAGAGCCTCTCTGTAGAGCAGTCTTCTTGAAGTGTCTCCCTCCAGCTGATTCACAGTCGGGAGCATCTCCATATTTTCATGGATAAATGTCGTTTTTCGCCCACAAAAAAGCTGCCTCCCCTTGCTTCAGTATGGTGCCCGATTCTACCGTCATGTAGGCTTGAACAGCCTCACCGAGTTGGTTATGATATTATTATTTATCAATTCAGTTACTATCATCCGTTTCTTCTTTCCAGCACTGTTTATTTAAACTCACTTTTACTATTTCGAAAGGTTGGGGAAAAACCCGACATGTCGATCTGTAGCTTCATGCTAATGCTAGAAAACCGGAAGTGTGTGGGCCGGGTTTATATGTGGTTCCTGACAATCAGCACGCCCTCTAGTGGTTGGGAGACTCACAACAAAAATTTAAAAAAGCCCAGAACAGCTCGTATATCAGTCAAAATTAGGGATGTCCGATAATGGCTTTTTGCCAATATCCGATATTGACCAAACCCTTAATTACCGATACCAATATCAACCGATACTGATATATACAGTCGTGGATTAACACATTATTATGCCTAATTTGGACAACCAGGTATGGTGAAGATAAAGTCATTTTTTTAAAAAATGAATAAAATAAAATAAGATAAATAAATTAAAAACATTTTCTTGAATAAAAAACAAAGTAAAACAATATAAAAACAGTTACATAGAAACTAGTAATTAATGGAAATGAGTAAAATTAACTGTTAAAGGTTAGTACTATTAGTGGACCAGCAGCACGCACAATCACGTGTGCTTACGGACTGTATCCCTTGCAGACTGTATTGATATATAATGTAGGAACCAGAATATTAATAACAGAAAGAAACAACCCTTTTGTGTGAATGAGTGTGAATGGGGGAGGGATGTTTTTTGGGTTGGTGCACTAATTGTAAGTGTATCTTGTGTTTTTTATGTTGATTTAATAAAAAAATTTAAAAAACACAGATACCGATAATTTAAAAAAACGATACCGATAATTTCCGATATTACATTTTAAAGCATTTATCGGCCGATAATATCGGCAGACCGATATTATCGGCCGATAAATGTTTTTTTAATTTTTTCTCTAGTCAAAATACTCGTAAGTGGAGGTAAAACTAAACATTCTTTTATATTGAAATAACAAAAAACTGCAGCAGCGTTTATGTATAAAACATTTTAATTATTTTACAATGAGGGAGTACACAATATCTTCAAGTGTTTGCTAAAAAACGTAGCCAGCACCGGGTACTCGTACACGCACGCACGCACGCACGCACGCACACACACACACACACACACACACACACACACACACACACACACACACACACACACACACACACACACACACACACACACACACACACACACACACACGCACACACACACTGATACTCTCACAAAACAACAAAATGAACTGTATATAACATCTTCTGAATGCATAATACACATCTGCTAAAGGGAACATATTCACAGGTCTCTGGCACAGAACTCTCCCTCCTTCTGTGTCTTATACATTTTCATATCGACTCATCTCTACAAACGTCGACCTAAAGTCTACTTAAGTACTTAAAGCTGTGTGGGATTACAAACATGAACTCACAGTTCTTGTCATGGGGGCATGGAAAGGGTTGAAAAGTGACTCTGTATTTGGCAGGAATAAAGATTTGACAAGCACCAATAATGCACAGGAGGCGACGATATCAGCATCCTCCATCATCATCATCTTGTGCTTTTGTGTCCTTAGTTCAATCTCTGTGCAACAACTCCACAACAACCATGATCTCTCCATCGCTACATCCAACAAGAAAGCATTGATTATTACTAGATGATACAATATACAATCTCTACTCTTTTTTTTTTTTTTTTTATGAAAATACATTTTCCAAAAGGCACATTGTTTTAGCATACACAGATACAAGGTCAATGGTACCACTGGAAGTCAAGGACTTCAGACAAGGACTATTATTAGGCCCACAGTGAAAAGACAAAAAAAAAAAAAAAGACAAAAAAAATATTTTACTGCAGGGATAATGCTGCAGAATAATTGGAATTTTATGAGAATTAAGTCAGAATATTCAGAGGAAAAACAATACTAGCTTTGTGGAAAAAATAGGCTGATATTATTCAGAAAATAAAGTTGTAATAATACAAGAAAAAATACATCTGTAATATTATTAGGAAAAGGTGGAGATTTTATGTGAAATACATTTGTGAAATTGCACGGGGGAAAGCATAATTTATAGAAAAATATTTTGATCGTATGAAAATTTAAAATTTTAAATCCTATGATTTTTTTAAATCAGAATTTTTTTCCTGATAACTTTTTAATCAGTATTTTCACACCATTTACCTCAGTATGCTAAAACTTTGTTTTTCGAGAAGTTTTTACGACCTTTTGTTGACAAACTTTTCTCTCGTAGTTACGACAAATTCTCAAAAACGGAACTTTTTTCCAATGATTTTACAACATTTTAAAAATGTTTCTTATAATGCGAACGCCTTTCTTGCACATGTTGCAACGTTTTCCCCGTAACTTATCCTCACAGAATCTTACAATTCCTCACTTCTGTGTCAGAATTGTAAACCTTTTTTCTTGAGAATTTTAATTACAGTTTCAACTTTTTTTCTTATTCTTTCAAACACTTTTTTCCTCAGTATTGTATAACTTTTAAATCTGATTTTTCTAACTATTTTCGTTACAGTTTTCTTCCGATGATTTTTTACAACCTTTTGTTGACAAACTTTTTTCTCGTAATAGTAACAAATCAAAATGATATAACTTTTTGATCAGAATGATCTACTTTTCCCCCAGAATTTTAAATCATTTTGTCCACAGAATAAAAAAAAAGGTTTCTTATAATTTAACCACCGTTTCCACTTTTATTGTTACAACTTTTTTCCCCCTCATACTATTAACAGTTTTTCCTTAGAATTATATGACTTATTTAAACATAATCTTCCACTTTTTCTTCAGAATTTTCAGATTATTATTATTTTTTTTTTTACCTCAGAACCTCATACATTTTTTTCACAATTTTGACCCTTTTTTCTCCACACATATTTTTTCTCAGACATGTAAAAAAAAAAAAAAGCTTTCCTAATTTCACTGTTTTGTTGTCTTTTCAGCATGGCCCTCACACTCACACATTGAAGTGCACATTGAATGATTTTTCGGGAAGTCTAACCATACAATGATTTGAATTTGCTGGGTCCATTCCGACAGGGAGGTTCTGTGCAAGAGAGTCATTATTATGGTTGAACTCAGTTAGCCAACAGACTAAAAACAAAGTCGAACGCTACAAACAGTCACGTGCTCATCACTGACAAGAATGTAAACTGTCAATGACCACACAAAAACAGCTTTTTTTTTTTTGTTTGTTTCATCTCCGTGTTTTTCTTTGCCCTCCTGCAGTGTTTGAAGAGAGTGCAGTTAGGAGGTCATCAAAAAAAAGAGTTGGTCGCCATTAAATGCACCACGGAGTCCAAAAAGAAAAACCACCTGGTTGTCTTCAAAAAAAAAAAAAAAGAAAGAAAATTGAAAAACCCTGCCTGCCCTTAAAAAGAAAAGCGCACGATGGTCATATTGCTGTGTCTGAATGGAAGTAACACTGTTGGAGCCGAGCACCGAGAGGCCGGCGGATTCACGCCGGAAGCTGCCATTGGTTGAAATATTCTTAAAATCGCTCCTCTCTCGGTGACGCCCACTCAACCAACACAAAGTCAACACTCGCTAGAAAAGAAAAGATATCAACGCGCTTCAAAGCTTCTGGTGACCGACGAGAAGCTGCCAAGGGACGTTACCAGTGTGTGGTTTGGACATTGGGGGCCATGACAGAGGCTTCACTGGCAGGTGGTGGTGTTGGTGGTGGTAGTGGTGGTGGTGGGAGGAGGGGGGCGGCCCCAGAGGATGCACAGGGGTCTCTCCTTGTGCGCCTCCTGCTGGTTGGAAGTGTTTTTTTGGCGTGTCACTTGCGTTTGCGAGCGGTCGGGTGGGATGAGGAGCTGAAGAAGAGGGAGGAATGTTTTTTTTGGGGAGGGGGCGACCTGAGTAGGGTCTGGACATGGTGTGGGGGTGGAGAGAGTAGGGAGGGGGGTCTCACCAAGGCACAGAACAGAGCAGGAGAGTCACCCAATGGGAGAGAGTCTCTCTTGATATAGTAATCTATACACACACTCATTGGCCACTACATTAGGTACACCTACTAATGAGAGCGACTTTACAGAGATAATAATTCATTGCAACCGAGGGGATGAAGAAGGCTGTAATTAAAGGGAAACTCGCGCAAAAAGATATTATGCAATAAAAAAAAGTCATACATATCCGTGAGTAAAAATTTAGTACTATGAGAGATTAAAAAACGTGCGATATTATGCACAAAAAAAGTCATAATTTTGCAGAAAAAAAATTATACTACGACAAATAATTACGATCACGTTGTGGTATTTCAAAAAAAATGTAATCATTTTCCGAGAGTAAGGTTGTAATATTTTGAGAAAAAACGGTGCTATAAAAATGTGACAAAATATTATGAGCGCAAGAAAAAGTAATAATTTCTGAGAAAAAAAAAGTTGTACTGTATAATGAGGGGGAAAAAAACTACTTGCAATATTATGCACAAAAAGTCATAATTTCTAATAGTATCATGACACAATTTTACGAGCACCGTATGGTATTTCCGGAAAAAAAAAAGTCATAATTTTGCAGAAAAAAATTATACCACGACAAATAATTACAATCACGTTGTGGTATTTCACGAAGAATGTAATCATTTTCCGAGAGTAAGGTTGTAATATTTTGAGAAAAAAACGGTGCAATAAAAATGTGACAAAATATTATGAGCGCAAGAAAAAGTCATGATTTTCTGAGAAAAAAAAAGTTGTACTGTATAATGAGGGGGAAAAAACCAACAACTTGCAATATTATGCACAAAAAGTCATCATTTTACAGGAAAAAATTGTATTATGACTAAATCTTATGAGCACCGTATGGTATTTCAGGAAAAAAAAAAGTCTTAATTTTGCAAGAATGAAGCTGTATTATTGCGTTAAAAAAAACTTGATATATTAAGGAAACATTTCATACTTTTATAAAAATAAAAAAAATCTATAAAAATGTATGAATTTTTCGTGAATAATTTATTGGCTGAAAAAAAAAATCTTAATATTGAGTATATAAATGTCAAAACCTTCCAAGAATCAAGCTGTAGTATTACGAGAAAAAGCCTATTTTTCAAAAGAAAAAAAAAAGAAAAATTAATTGTAATGACACAAAAATTTTAAATGTTTAATTATGAGAAACATTTTAAATAACACCGGATTTCCCCCCTATAGCCTTACAAAAAATAAGGCTTAAAATCATAAGAGAAAACAGGGGGATAACGATGAAGAGGTTGTCGGACTGCTCTCATCTAGCTAAATAGGTAACCATAATAATAGAAAGTTGTACGCTCGGAGACAACCACTATGTATCCCACGGGGCATCATCCAATTGTTTATGATGCTAACAGCATTATTATCTCTGTAAAGGCGTTTACATTGGACTTTTTTGTGCAATCATACACATATATATATATATATATATATATATATATATATATATATATATATATATATATATATATATATATATATATATATATATATATACACATATATATATATTTATATATGTACATATATTTTTATATATATATATTTATACACATATATATAAGTGTATATACACACACACACATATATTTATATATATACATATATATATATTGTATATACAGACACAAAATAAGTATGTATGTACACACAACAACATATATACACTCACTTTTTTGTCTTTAAAAGACAACATGTAAGAAAACAGAATACAAAATGTAATGCGAGAAATAGACGACACTGGCGATTAGAGCTTCTTTTTGTATGTTTGATATCTTTTGAGTCTTTTTTTTGGTAAGGCCCGACGTGACGAAGCGGCGCCTTTTTTTTTTGCAAAGTGTTGCTGCAGAAAGCTTGCGAAGATAGAAAAGAAAGCGACAGAAGCGCCTCCTCCGTCAATAGTGACTATCGTCCGTAACCTTAAAAGGAAGGTCATAGAAAGCGAGGCGGACCACGGACACAAGATCGTGATCGGTCTGCAGGTGAACATGATTAGTTTTGCTACCAGAGAGATTTTTAAAAGTTGGACACCCTCAGCTTTGATTTGTTAATCAGGTTATGTCACACACTCAGGGTGAACACATGGACAGGGCTGCAGCAGAATAAATGCCAATTCTGGACACATTTTGTACCCATGTTTGCTTTTTTTTTTTTTTTTGGAGAAAAAAGGGGGTATCCAGAACCATCGAAACACTCGGAGGAAGCCCCCGTCCTCCTGTGTGTTTTGCTACATCGCTTCGCTACTGAGGAATAGAGTTCAAAAGTTTGTCTTTTACTTTGCCGTAGTAGTCCGTCCGCAATATAGCGTGTTCTCGTGTAGTGGTCAGTAGTGTGGAGTAGTGGCGAGGCAATCATCCGAATAAAAATCTACGGACAGTCTTCTCTGCTGCAGCTCTCTCACTCGTTTGGCCTGTTGTCAGCCAGAACATTGGCTTTGTTGGGATATAAAAATAGATGCCGTTGATGATTTTTGACGTGGAGTACTATTCACTTACGTATATACAATATATAAACATTCACACTTATGTCCAATTCGGATTTTTTCGTTAAAATCCGATCTTTTCATGTAGTCTTTTACATTACCAAAAAAATATGGAGATTACGGAAATCAGATACTGTACATCGGAATTGAACAGCAACGTAAACATAGCAAATGAGAGCATTAACCTATCTAAGGCTAGATCACACTGCCCAATTCAAAGTTTTTATGAAATCAGATCTTTTTATGTAATTGTTCACATAAAAAAATAAAATAAATGGAGATTACTGAAACCAGATACAGTTCACATCGTAATTAACCTGCAGTGTGAATATAGGAAAAGAGAGGATTACCCTATTTTAGGCTACGTTCACACAGAAGAGCATGATGCCCAATTCGAATTTTGTGTCGAATCCGATCTTTTTACGTAGCCGTTTACAATACCAACAAAAATATGAAACTTATATGTATAAAAATAACACATTTTTATAACACTGCGGGTTATAATGCCCAATCATAATTTTTGGTTAAATCCGATCTTTTCTTGTGGCCTTCACATTACCCCCAAAAATATGCGACTTCCATGTATGGCTAATGCGAGCGGACTGCATCCGTGAACTGATGAGCGAGGCACAAAACACGTCGTCACGAAGTAAAAACGGCACCGATTTGTGTTGTGGCGTACATCGGATTTGAAAAAATCTGAATAGGACTGTTCTAATTGACATTTAAAAAATCTGAAAAAACTCGGAATTGATCTGCAGTGAGAACATAGCCATGTGGAAAAATACTTAGCTTGATGAAGCTAACTTTAGCATTCACACCACAGGATATTAAGCACAATTCAGTTATTTTTGTTGAATCCGATCTTTTTATGAAGTTGAAAAATATGCGACTTCTATGAATGTCTAATGTGAACGGAATGCGTCCGTGAACTGACGAGCGAGGCACAAAACACGTCGTCACATGCGAAGCACTGTGTTTACCGAAGTAAACACGGAACCGATTCGCGTTGTGGCGTACGTCGGGTTTGAAAAAATATGAATAGAACTGTTCTAACTGACACTAAAAAAAATCAGATACAGGCAAAAAAAACTTGGAATTGATCTGCAGTGTGAACATAGCCGTGTGGAAAATTACTTAGCTTGATGAAGCTAACTTTAGCATTCGCACCACAGGACATTAAGCACAATTCAGTTATTTTTGTTGAATCCGATCTTTTTATGAAGTTGAAAAATATGCGACTTCTATGAATGTCTAATGTGAACGGAATGCGTCTGTGAACTGACGAGCGAGGCACAAAACACGTCGTCACATGCGAAGCACTGTGTATACCGAAGTAAACACGGAACCGATTCGCGTTGTGGCGTACGTCGGGTTTGAAAAAAATATGTATAGAACTGTGGTAATTGACATTAAAAAAATCCGATACAGGCAAAAAAAACTCTGAATTGATCTGCAGTGTGAACATAGCCGTGTGGAAAATTACTTTAGCTTTCGCTTAGCCTAGCTCGATGAAGCTAACTTTAGCATTCACATTACAGGATGTTAAGCACAATTCAGTTTTTTTTGGTCGAATCCGATGTTTTTATGAAGTTGAAAAATATGCGACTTCTATGAATGTCTAATGTGAACGGAATGCGTCCGTGAACTGACAAAACAATGATGTTACACGAGTGGCCTCGCGCATTCATGTTAAGGTCTAAGTCG
Organism: Entelurus aequoreus; assembly: GCF_033978785.1. Classification (NCBI taxonomy): domain Eukaryota; kingdom Metazoa; phylum Chordata; class Actinopteri; order Syngnathiformes; family Syngnathidae; genus Entelurus; species Entelurus aequoreus. The sequence continues at coordinate 36,798,006 of NC_084748.1, read as the reverse complement.
GATTTGAAAACATCTGAATTGTACTGAAAATGTCACATGTGGGCAAAAAAATCGGAATTGACCTGCAGTGTGAACATAGCCGTGTTTCAGCTTAGTTAAGCTAGCTTTCTCAACCTGAACATGAATACTATAATAAGAGGCAATAAATTCATTGTTTCTGTTATAACTTCCGCCGTGAATAAGAAAAATACAATTTCTTAAGGATATATTTGAAGACGCTCGTGTTTTATGTTATCTTTGGCAGAACCAGGCTAACTGGTTCCCCTTCTCTCTGATTCAGAGCGAAACATTTCCCGGTTCCAGCGTGGGAACAGTATTGATCTTCTCACGCCGGTGTGACTTATTGCCTCAAGTCGGCTTGTACTTTGAGGTCTTGAAGTTGTCTACGACAGAAGCAAACACGGGTGATTTGCATATTTTCTAGCCTAGTCTGCGTGTTATTGCCTAATGGACCAGACATGCAGATTTTGTTATGCTGTTTTTAAACCTGTCGGGAACTGGGTGACATTTTTTTTTTTTACACACAAACACACACACACACACACACACACTCTCAGGTCCTGATTAACAAGATAAAGCTATCCATCTCACCACAGAAGTCCCCCACTGCTCTCCCAGAGCCTGCAGCTACGCCGGCTTAAGGGGGAAGGTTGGATTTGTGGGCGGGGCAGGGCGTGACAGAAGGGGCGTGTTCGGACAGGATACAACAGGGTGAGGTAGGGTCAGTGGAATAAGGAAGGGATGTATGAAAGGCTTGAGTGGCGTTTCAGCAAAACGGTGTTCTGGGGCACCGCCTTGGTGGACTGCTCCGATGTAGGAAGTGGGCGGCGCTGGAGACTGCAAACAGTCACGGTGGCTACGGCGGTGGTCCGGGTGGGGGCGAGTGAAGAAGCGGGTTCATCTGGCCATGGGATTCTAACAGTGGTGTGGCTGCAGTCTGTGGGAATGTGAGGCCGTGTAGCTGGTGTCGCTGGAGCTGCTCTGGAGGCTGTAGTGGTCCTCCTCTTCCTCCTCCTCCTCCTCCTCCTCCTCCTCCTCTTCTTCTACTTCAGGGTCGCTGATGCTGCCCACGCTGTCTGCCTCGCCAGGCGTTAAATCCATACCTTCGATATCCACCTCTGCGAAAAGAAAGAAATGGAAACTTAAATTTTGTCCAAACAGTGGCCAAGAATTAATCAATGATACAATTCTACACATTGAGTCTATTAGAGTGCTAAAACTGCCATTTAGAGATGTCCGATAATATCGGACTGCCAATATTATCGGCCGGTAAATGCTTTAAAATGTAATATCGGAAATTATCGGTATCGGTTTCAAAAAGTAAAATTTATGACTTTTTAAAACGCATCTGTACGGAGTGGTACACGGACGTAGGGAGAAGTACAGAGCGCCAAGGCTCTGCCTTTGCGTGCCGGCCCAATCACATAATATCTACAACTTTTCACACACACAAGTGAATGCAATGCATACTTGGTCAACAGCCATACAGGTCACACTGAGGGTGTCCGTATAAACAACTTTAACACTGTTACAAATATGCGCCACACTGTGAACCCACACCAAACAAGAATGACAAACACATTTCGGGAGAACATCCGCACCGTAACACAACATAAAGACAACAGAACAAATACCCAGAAACCCTTGCAGCACTAACTCTTCCGGGACGCTACAATATACACCCCCCGCTACCATCTACCCCCCACACCTCAACCCCTGCCCACCTCAACCTCCTCATGCTCTCTCAGGGAGAGCATGTCCCAAATTCCAAGCTGCTGTTTTGAGGCCTGTTAAAAAAAATAATGCACTTTGTGACTTCAATAATAAATATGGCAGTGCCATGTTGGCATTTTTGTCCATAACTTGCGTTGATTTATTTTGGAAAACCTTGTTACATTGTTTAATGCATCCAGCGGGGCATCACAACAAAATTAGGCATAATAATGTGTTAATTCCACAACTGCATATATCGGTATCGGTTGATATCGGAATCGGTAATTAAGAGTCGGACAATATCGGAATATCGGATATTGGCAAAAAAAAGCCATTATCGGACATTTCTACTACCAATAGTTAATCTATTGTCAATATATCAGTGTGCAGCTTTTTAAACACCACTAAAAGCTTTTCTTATTGAGGAAGTTACATTTTGTGTTTCGTTGTTTGTTTTCATTGCTGCTATTTTAACTGTTTTTTTTTTAATGTTAAAAGGCAATTTTTTTTTTTGCAATTTGCTTTTCCTTTCTTTTTAAACGGACAAGATTTTAATAGTCATTTTAATTTTTGTAACAGCCGAATGAGCAGCACAGTTACAGTATAAATAACTATTTATGAATGAATTAGTCTTCTTTGTAGTTTGTAAGCACATGCCTAAAATAACTTAAGATGCATTTTGAAGTCGATGGGAAAATTTGAGTCATTAAATGCGTGTACGCTTTATTATCCGATTAGTCGATCAATCGTTAAGATAATCGTTGACTAATCGACTATTTAAATAATTGTTAGTTGCAGCCCTTACTTCTTCACTTCCAACCTTAGGACTAACTTGACTTTACACTGACGCTGTAAAAAATCGTCAAAGGTGTGTGCCAAGGCGGGACCCAGCTGTTTTTTAAAGGAACAATCCTTAAGACGTTGTTACCACCTGCAAAATGCCAGTAAGAAATCTCCTGCAGCAAGTAGCTTAAGAGTAAAGCCAGATTTCATTACACAGTGTGTGAGGTGTTAACCTATTGACCAGTGCCATCACCTGAGGACCAGGCTGAGGATAATCATCAAGTCAATAAGATCACTGCGATGTCAAGAGGTTAGAGGTCAGCGGACAGCAAAGAGGAATGCAACTACGGAGTTGGAGCGAACAGTGATGGCATCAAGGCCTGACCGACATATGGAGAGGCCATCGGGCGCAGCTCATTTTGGTCGGATGAGCACTCCAGTCAGCTGTCACGCTGGCAGATATCTGAAAACGCAGCCCGAGTCAGCCTACCTTGTTCAGAGTCGGTGGAGATGGTGGAGCCCATGCTGTCGGTGCGGATGCGCTCCACGCTTCCTGACACCGAGAGCTGCTCGAGGCGGCGTTTGAGGTAGCGGTGCTCTCTTTGCAGCTGCTCCTTCGTGTTTAAAGCCTTTTTGTCTTGCTCCTCCAGCTTCTGCACAACGACACACACAAAAGCAGGCCATCAAAATGTGTCGGATCCAAACAGAAAATGCAAAAAGATAGAAATCATGTACAGAAGGTGACATCAACCAAAACAAAGCGGATGGCATGTCTGCTACTCTCTCCACAAACTGGTAAACTCAGTTTAGGACAGGGGCTATTCATGGAGGTGTGGGCGAATGACACCGTATCGGCCCCCGAGTTCAGTTTAAGTTCGGGAGACAAACATTTTTGCAGTAAATTCCTAAAAACACTACAGTGTTCCTGTTGTATAGAGCAGTGGTCCCCGACCTTTTTGTAACGGCGGACCGGTCAGCGGTTGAAAATTTGTCCCACGGACCGGGGGTGGGGGGGATTTTTTTTTTTTTTTTTGTCATAAAAAAATACAATCATGTGTGCTTACGGACTGTATTCCTGCATACTGTATTGATCTATATTGATATATAATGTAGGAACCAGAAATATTAATAACAGAAAGAAACAACCCTTTTGAGTGTGAATGAGTGTAAATGGGTGAGGGAGGTTTTTTGGGTTGGTGCACTAATTGTAAGGGTATCTTGTGTTTTTTATGTTGATTTAATAGATAAATAAATTATATATATATATATATATATATATATATATATATATATATATATATATATATATATATATATATATATATATATATATATATATATATATATATATATATATATATTTTTTTTTTTAATTATTTTTTTTTAAATTTCTTGTGCGGTACCAATCGATCCACGGACCAGTACCGGGCCGCAGCCCGGTGGTTGGGGACCACTGGTATAGAGGACCTTGGACCATTGTAAACACATTGGCATATCCTTGCATTGACATTTTAGCCTTGCTAACAAACAGAGAATACTGACGCCAAACTTGTGACTTAGATCAGTGTTTTTCAACCTTTTTTGAGGCAAGGCCCATTTTTTTCATTGAAAACTACAGAGGCACACCACCAGCAGAAAACGTTTAAAAAATGATACTCCACCAGGTCGTCGTGCCGTATTTTGAGTTTGTTGGTGTTTTCCTGTGCTTTAGTTCTTGTCTTGCGCTGTTATTTTGGTGGCCCTTCCTGTTTTGTTGGTGTTTTCCTTATGCAAATATATTTTATTGAATTTTACAGTTATAATTGTTGGTGTTTTCCTGTAGCAGTTTCATGTCTTCCTTTGAGCGCTATTCCCCGCACCTGCTTTGTATTAGCAAGCAAAGCTATTTAAGTTGTTACGATCCTTCTTTGTGTGGACATTGTTGATTGTCATGTCATGTACGGATGTACTTTGTGGACGCCGTAAGTTTTTGCTGTCGTCCAGCATTCTGTGTCTGTTTACTTTGTAGCCAGTTCAGTTTTACTTTCGTTTTGCATAGCCATTGCCTTTTCCTTTCCCTTTTGTTCATTTTTGGTTTAAGCATTACATACTTTTTTACCTGCACCCTGCCTCCCGCTGTGCTCTGCATATTGGGATCACAACAAACCATCCTCGTCTCAACCGACACATTCCGACTTTTACTAAGCAATTAACTACCTGCTGCCACCTACTGACATGGAGTATTACGTGGTTACCCTGCCGAGTTCTACCGAGCACAGACACTAAGTAACGGCACATTATTTGCAGATTCTAATTATTGATTTGCAAAAAAAATTTTTGGAACCAATTAGGTGAAGTTGCATAATTTCCCACGGCACACCAGACAATATCAGTGTGTCGCAGCACAGGGGTTGAAAAACACTGACTAAGATAACTGAGGCGTTCCTCAAGACACCCCTTTAAGTCCTCTACTTTTTTTTTGCTGTGGCATGTTTACTTCAGATGCAGTCATTAGTAATTTGTTCAACTTCTTTAGTTATACTAGTGCTGTTCCCTCAAGGTTTTATTCTGGGTCTTGGTGTTTAGTTAAAAAAAAACTTGAGAGGGACACACATATTTGCAGCAGCAGATAAAATGCTGTTATAAAGATACCGTATTTTTCAGACTATAAGTCACAGTTTTTTTCATAGTTTGGCCGGGGGTGCGACTTATACTCAGGAGCGACTTATGTGTGAAATGATTAACACATTACCGTAAAATATCAAATAACATTATTTAGCTCATTCCCGTAAGAGACTAGACGAATAAGATTTCATGGGATTTAGAGATTAGGAGTGACAGATTGTTTGGTAAATGTATAGCATGTTTTATATGTTATAGTTATTTGAATGACTCTTACCATAATATGTTACATTAACATACCACGCACGTTCTCAGTTGGTTATTTATGCGTCATATAACATACACTTATTCAGCCTGTTGTTCACTATTCTTTATTTATTTTAAATTGCCTTTCAAATGTCTATTCTTGGTGTTGGGTTTTATCAAATAAATTTCCCCAAAAAATGCGACTTATACTCCAGTGCGACTTATATATGTTTTTTCCTTCTTTATTGTGCATTTTCGGCAGGTGCGACTTATACTCCGGTGCGACTTATACTCCGAAAAATACGGTACTCTGACTTGTTTTTTTGCAAAAGGTCCTTAAAAAAAACAGAAGGCTCCTGTAAATAAACCAAAATAGAGGTAGAGGATGCTGGTTCTCTGGAATATACAAAATAAGACAAATAGTGGTGGGAAGTCCGGCCCCTCTGTCCTTAGCTTTCTGTAACTGCGTTCCCCCCAAAACTTAGTTAAATATCCCTGATTTAGGATGGTGACAGATAATGTGACAAATATGAGGTCTATTTTTGTAGTAACTACTCTAAACATGCATGTGCACTGACTAAAACTGAAGCTTCATCAAACCGGTTCGGTTTTCAGGTCAACCCAGCCAAGTAAGAAAGGAAAGTACAGGTTTCGACATTTCAATAAGGAAGTGGCCCAAATGACCAGGCGTAAATAAACTATGCTTTGACTCCGTGTGGGAATGGATCTTGTTTGTATTTGAACGTTTCCAGTGGTGAGTCAAAGAGAAGTCTTGTACTTTTCAGGCCAGGCGATTTTGCGACAATAACCAGGATGTGACTTCTGAGCAGAGACGGCACGCACAATAAACTTTAAATGAAGCGTGACGACGACCACATGGTAACTCACTGCTGGTAAACAGAATGATGGGAAAAGTGCGATTCCAGCTTCAACAAAAAACAAAACAATGGTCCTTGCAACAGATTAAATCCTGCAGACTAAAGACATACAACTCAAAGTATAATGCAGCCATCACTCTTCCTAACTGTGAGTATGGGCGTCTTAGGGTATTATTCTTTTGCACAAAGCTACTTACAGTGACAGCAGCCTTAATTATGTCAGACCATGACACATTTTTCACAAAACAACACATACCAACAAAACATCATACCCAATGAGAGGGAAGGAATGGGTTAACCGAACCTACGTCTAAATCAGTGGTTCTTAACCTTGTTGGAGGTACCGAACCCCACCAGTTTCATATGCACATTCACCGAACCCTTCTTTAGTGAAAAATAAAATGATGTTTTTTTTTCAAATTCAAGACAAAGTTATATGTTTTTGGTAACACTTTAGTATGGGGAACATATTCTAAGTAACAAAGACTTAATTTAGAGTTTTTTGGACACTAGGGGAACATATTCTAAGTAACAAAGACTTAATTTAGAGTTATTTGGTTAGGGTTAGGGTTAGAGGGTTAGGGCCAGGGTTAGAGGGTTAGGGTTATAATAAGGCCATGCAGAATAAGGCATTAATAAGTACTTAATAATGACTAGTTAAGAGCCAATATGTTACTAATTTGCATGTTAATAAGCAACTAGTTAATGGTAAATATGTTCCCCATACTAAAGTTTTTTTTACTGGTGCACAAAATGAACCGTGCATGAACATCACCTTGTTCAAAGAACAAATCCAACACAGTGCATAAACTCACAACAAATTACACACCTGCAAATCAGTGTGACTTCTGCTGTTGCCGTATCCGTAATACACCGATAGGGAAAAGTTTTTATTTAAACGATGAGTCGGGTGTGTCTTGACCTTCGCCAAACCCCTGAGCCCGACTCACCGAACCCCTAGGGTTCGATCGAACCCAGGTAAAGAACCACTGGTCTAAATCATTGATTAAATGAAAACTGCACATTTTTTGCCCATCATCCACAATCTAAACAGTAAAAAACTGCTAGCTAACAATTCTGCCCATAAAGCCCTACAAAAACATCCAACAACCTCAAACAACTATTTATATATAGAGAGTAAGGTTGTATTTTTGCCTGCATGTGACTGAAGCATTAAGGAGTGAGACTATCCAGGACTAGCTGCAGTGTGCGCAAACAACCCCCAGGTAGCATCTGTCAGTAGATAAGACTGTATCATCTCTTTCTCTTTCCAATTTCTCAGGTCTTATCAGGTCATTAGTGCATTCTTCACTCAAGTTTTAAGTTAAGGATAACGCAAAAATACAACCTCGGCTACTCTACATGTCGTAACTATGTAATATTCATGTTAACATGTAATACCTACAGGATTTTGGTCATTTTAGAAGGGAACGACACATGTTTTGGAATTGTACCTATCGTTCACAATTATTATGAGAGACAAGAACACATATGTCTTTTTTGGGGGGATTTTAAAGATGCTAAAAAAACGCTTGAAAGATGCAGCAAATGGGAGTTACTGTTGTAGCCTTCAAAGCCCTCTAAAACAACTTCAATTGTGACTGATTAAAAAAAAAAAAGCATTATTGTAACTTATTCACAGAGCGCATTGATTGCAACAAATGCTACTTCCGTGAACAACAACAGCAGCATGTAGTTTTTTCTCTGTTTGCTTCCACTATACATGGCAAATTTTATGTAAGTCGGCGACGACTATTTTGTGACAAATGATGATCCATAAACGTATCTTTTTGAGCCTGAATATACAGAGGATGAACTACAGGTTTTACAAGCTGGGTGCTAAGCAGATCAAGCTACAGTTTAACACTAAGGCTACGTTCACACTGCAGGGCCGGATGTCCAATCTGGATTTTTTTGTCAAATCCGATTTTTTTATTGGCCGTACAAGTTACCAAAAAAAAAAGGGATTTCTAATGTGAATGCAATCTGACCCGCATGCGGACATGACGTCATGACGTGACACACACTGCAGTGATTACGGAAGTAAACAAGACTTCCCACTCTAGTCGATCTTAGTACTGGTACATTAGTGGCAATTTCAAGGATTTTGTGCAATCAAAGTCAACATTTTCTCAACCAATGTATTGTGCGTTGAAAATTGGGAAGGAAGTATTTTGACTCTTCCAGTTTTATGGGATATTTTGCCCCAATGTCTTCTGCAGGCAGAGACCGAAGTGGTGGAACTTTTGCGTGAGTTCCTTAAATATTTTATTTTCACCTGTTCTCTGCTTTACTGTCAACTATTTATTTTGTAACCGTCTATTTTAGCGAATAATTATGACGCTTATCACTTTTTAATGACGTTCTTGTCGGGTGAATGCGACCTGAGCGCGGCAGCGTTCACATTTAGGACGCATCCGCATATATATTCGATTTATTTCCACCTACGACAGAGGCCTTGGTCGGATATGAAAAATTCTGAATTGCACTGTTCACACTGACATGAAAATATACGATACAGGTCACATATGGGCAAAAAAAATCGGAATTGACCTGCAGTGTGAACAAGGCCTACGCCATCATGTAACACCCGTTCTAAATGCTAAACGTTCCATCAACAAAGTAAGAACCTAAAACAGTCACTTACAATGTCCGCTGTCACTGGGATAGCGACTCATGGGATGGTTGTATCTTTCAGCACATTAATTGTGATCCCCGTTTAGCTGGTCAATTCAGTATAAAAACATGCTGGGATGAAACAAGCATCCTGCTGCCTCTTCCAAGCATTTTCGACTGGTCTAAAGTTGAGAGCCAGTATCCATAAAGTCAGTTGGTCTGGATTTTTCGCTGGCTGTGTGGGGAATTTCACATATTCTAACTTTTCTAAATTCAAAGGCGATGCAGCAGTGGCAGCAGTAGCGTCAACTCTAGGAGGTAGCATTACCTCTTGGCTCTCGGTGGTAGCCTGAGGCACTGTGAGCATGGTGGCGCTGTGTCACTAAGCCAGAAAAGTAGTTCCCTAGTGTTAGATCATTCAATAACAAAGTCACTATAGCTTGGTTAACATGCAGGTTACGGCATGTAAATGGAGCGCTGATGGCGTTTTTTTAAATGTTATTTTTGAGAGTGCTTTATGGGAGAAACAGTAGAATGCCCATTAACCTGCATTGTCAGAACGGTCAGAAATGGAAAGACGTTTGTTCTTGTCTCACATAAGGATTTTAGGTACACCCAAAATGTTTTTACCATAGAAAGAAAGTGTCTCGCTTTTTTTTTTCCACACCCTTATCGTACCTTGATGAGCATCTTGGCCCTTTTCAGCAAGCTCAGTGTGGTGTGTCTAGTGCTGTCTGGACCCAAAGGCACCAGCTTCTTCAGCTGCTCCAAGTACAGCCGTAGTTTGGCACGTCTGCAAGCACACAGGCGAAGGGTGAGTCAGCAAATATCGAGTAGCAGGATAAGTGCGAAGTCGTGACCTTTAGGACTCAATGTTCTTGGGAAGAAAAACATTTCCGGGGAAAGGGGGAGTCACTACTGCATGACAAGGAATGACGACATGAAGATATGCATGCTTGTCCTTAATATGCATGTACCTACACTTGTACTTCTGAACCACTTTAAGGTACTGTCACAACTATGGTACATTTTTTGATGGGTTTGCAAACTTGGTCTTTTTCCCTTGGGTTCGTTCATTATCACAAAGAAAAAGTCCAAGAAACCAAGTGCACCATACGAAGCACTACATGAAGCAAAACTGGTATATTTGTTGGTAACTTAAAAAATGATGTGGACAACCTAGACAGTAAAAATAAATAAATAAATAATCTGTAGATTTTACTAGAGATATGTCAATCAATCGGCCACCGATCAATATCGGCCAATAGTCGTGAAAATGACATGATCGCCAATGCAAATTAATGCCTTTTAATGCAGATCACAAACGTTGATCCCCTCTGGCTGACACTGTATTTATTTTTAGTCCCCCAGTTGATTAGCGGCTAGCAATGTAATTATGTATCACCATACACAGTGCGAAGACGCAATGCTTATAATATTCATCTCCGTTTGTGGAAATTAAGTTCAGTTCTTAGTAAATTCAGTTTCATTATCAAGTATCATAATTGGAGGACGAGGCTAAACATGTTACACACTGAGAGAAATAGGAGCATGCAATAATAGCAAAGCTAACTGCTAAATCAGCTTAAAAAACACCAAGAAATAAGTGCTTAGTAAACTTTTAAAAGTGTAAATGAAATCGGGGAATCATTCCCTAGACACAGGAGGAGTTTGAGGGCAAAAACCAAAAGGTTTAAAATAGTAGTTTAGACTTTTGTTTAGCTATTGTATACTTTATTTTTCTCAAAATATTGTATGTACCGTGTTTCCTTGAATTGCCGCCGGGTATATAATATGCACTTGCCTAGAATTACCGCCGGGTCAAACTCGTTTCGCAAAATAATTAGCGCATGCCTCGAATTACCGCCGGGTCAGAATTACCGCCGGGTTAAAATCGTTTTGCAAAATAAATAGCATATGCCTAGAATTACCGCCGGGTCAAACTCGTTTAGCAAAATAATTACCATATGCCTAGAATTACCGCCGGGTCAAACTCGTCACGTCACGAGTCACACTTCACCTTTCATAATTTTCAAAATGGAGGAGGCTAATTTCAATTATTTAAAATCGCATAAAGGGAAGAAGATAAAGAGTTATTCAGTAGGATTTAAGGTCCAAGCTATTGAATATGCTAAAAAGAACACTAAGGAGGTAACTGCTCGGAATTTTGGAGTAGATGCTCGCAGAATAAGAGATTGGTGTAGTATGGAATGGAAGCTGATGGCAAAATACGAATCGGGAAGTGCGGGAAGTGAGAGGAAAAGCTTGAGGGCGCTAGTGATCCCAGGGATCATTCTTGCGACTACTCGGCTGCAGAATAAGTGACAACAACAGTTTTCTAAACTGGACTTTCAATCGAAGCAGGAGGTAATAATTAAAGGAAGATCTCCATCGAGACAGAGAGACTTTTAAAACTGAAGAAAGATAAGGAAGACTTCTATAAACAAGTTACCGATGCTTTTGTTCAGAAGGAGCGGCGCATGGACTTCATTTATAAGTAAAGGTAAGACCATAATAAAGTTTTTTTTATTAAATGTGCTTTTCATGATGGTATCCTTACATCATACTCAAATTAATTAGCGCAGGCCTAAATTTACCGCATGCCTTTGGTAAGCGGCGGAGTGAGAAGAGGTTTTAAATTAATTACCGCCCCGGCGCTAATTCAAGGAAATACGGTAATCAAGAAAGTAAGTCATTCATTTAAATACTGTGTTGATATAGTATATGAAGATAGCACTAACCATAAATAAATAGAACATTTTACTTGTGATAGATTTCCCTCATGGATGATTGGAATTAGTATGGGCATAACAAAACTCTCATCGGAACATCTCCTGATTTTACAGTAAAAAAAAAACGGCATCTCGGTCGCCAGAATTTTACCTTATTGTAATTTCTTGGTTTTTACTCCAAATTACTGTAAATCGAAAAACAGTACCACTGGTATTTTTACGGTAAAACTATTCTGAGTTGCAAGTACTATACTGTAAAATCCACTGACTTTTTACATTGTACTATGTAGGCTGCGGACATCTTAAACAAATCATGCTCCTATCAGGTGACACTGACTGCATTCTCGCGGAACCAAATACACGACTGGTCAATCGGTGGTGTCATACTGTGGTTAAATGTAAAAAAAAACAAAAAACACACTACTCTGTTTCAAAACAGACTACGTGGAGGCTAGTGTGAAAAGATCATAGCTGTTGAACAGTTAAAAGTTCAAGTAACTCTATTGGGAGAATCTACATGCAGCATCCAGGAGCAAAAGTCATTGTGGACCAAAATGACAACCATGGGAAGTTTCCAATCGTCTTGGCTGAATTAGATACACAAACTGCTGCCTCAGAAAACCTTGCGTTCCTGCCAAGACAACCCCCCCCCCCCCCCTCTGTCCCCGCCGCCTCGAGCTAATGACCCTGAACACAAGTAAACATTTCTGTAGATGCACATGTGCAGGTTTAATACGATGATAGTGACGGCAAAGCCTCTCCGCAGAGCAAAGTCCTGTCTTTGTTTGCATATTCCATATAACTCAAAAGGCTGCTTTTATTCACAACATTTTTATCAGCGGATAACCTCCCTGTCCATCCTTAGTCCATTCAAATTTGTTCATGAGGGCCTTTCAGTCCTCCATTAGTCAAGCTTGTCCATGAACCATGTCTTTGTTCAGAATAACCCTCCCGTCCCCAATCTCTCGTTCCTTTGGCTAACTCCATCTGAACGGTAAACAAACTCCCAACAATGGACGGTCTCCTCGGCCATCGCTGCAACTACAATAAACCTAATCAGGGAGATGAAGCTCGGTAGGAGGGGCTGCATATGGCTGAGCTCGCCACGGCGGCGCGAGCACAACAAGCCCCTCTCGAAACAAGCACGGCCTTTTTCCTGTTTCGTCTTCAGGAAGGGCGTTGTCAGCCAGACCTTTTCTGAAGCCCAGCTTGTTCCATTCTGAGGTCACAAGCAAAGGGTCAGGGACTTAATACTTCCATATTCGGTCCAAGTCAGTTAAAGTTGTTTTGATTTTGTCAAAGATTCGAGGAAATGATCCTCTTAAACGGTCTTCACCTCTCCACAGGTGCATTTGCCGTTCACCATGAAGGGCGTGTGAAAGTTCTCTGCTTCTTTTATTTCTTGTTCTCCCAAAGGGCATTTGCAAAGCCCCCCAAACCACCCACCCATCCTCTTCGCTGCGCTCTGCCAACACCAACACACCCTTGTCCCATTGGAAAACAAGTGTCTTCAGAGGACATGGGCTGGGGCTCCACCTCCAACCTGCCCCAGTCACAGCCACATGAAGCACTTGGGCCTCAGCCAGGGGACGCAAGCAGGAAAGAGCCGGGGGTCTGCTTCTTTTTTTTTTTTTTTTTTGCAAGGGAGCGGGGTCCGGGCGAGCGGATGACTTTCTCTCTATTTGAAAAAAGGGCTCTTTGAGTGCAGTGTGCTCAGCTGCACCAGGCAGCGTTCCATACACATCATCCAAAGGGTAATTTGAGCCAATGGGCAAGATTCTTGCACCCCACTTCCCCCTGCCTCTCTTGTAATGAAAAACAAAAACAAGGCGTTGCCTCGCATACTCTGCCTGACTACACACTTTTCTCTCCGAGAAAATTGCCATTTTTCTGATGACTTACTCACTGTACTGCTCACCTGTGTCTCAACCACATCATTCAGCTGGTATGCAGAGACTACAAATGTGCACAGATGGAGCCCTAAAATCACTATGAACTAAATTAACAAGTTAACTCATGTGATTAATCACAAAAAATTATTGCACTAATCATGGACTAAGCTGCACGTGTCCTGGTGAAGACTAGAATGCAGGCCCACATTACACCAGTTTTAAAATCACTGCATTGGCTCCCTGTGCAGTGTTTCCCATAAACTGCCAAGATACCTGTGGCGGTGGGGGCGTGGCTATGGGCGTGGTCACCATGACATCATCGAGTAATTTGCATAATTTACTACAATGATATGATTTTCTCTAAAAAGGCTCAAAAAATGTATAATTACTAATTAATAATAACAGTTTTGTTTTAAACGTTCATCCATCCATCCATCCATCCATTTTACAATATAATTACAACACTTTATGTACATATTTATATACAGATTTGAACAATAAGTTATTCACTGAAATATATTTATTAATTGTGGTTCTTACAAAAAATATATCTTATAAAATATAAAAGCTAAAATGTCTCTTAAAGCTCTGCCCCTTTAATTAGTGCATACTAAATAATTTAACTTTAGCCTACTACTACAACCATATTATTTACCAGCAACATAAAGTGAAACAGAGGCAGAGGTGTCCTGCCACAGTCAGTAACAAATAAACAGAAAACAGTAGTGGTCAAATACAAATAAGGCAACAAGAGAAGTATCCTACACTTCTCTTTTGTAAAGTAAATCTGAACAGCCTATATGGGCATCTACATCAACTATATGATTTGCCTGAGAAGCTGGACAGGACAAAAAAATTTAAAAAAAATAAAAAACATTTTTTATTTTTTATTTGTGGTGGACGTAATTGTTTCGTGGCGGGCCGCCACAAATAAATGAATGTGTGGGAAACACTGCTGTGTGTTTCAGGACCGATTTTAAGATTCTTCTTATAGTTTATAATTGTTTTTTTCATGGTATTGAGCCTTCTTATCTTTCAGATTTGCTTTTACCCTTTGAACCTTCGTGGACCCTGATATTCTCCGGCACTCGTCTCCTGATAATTCCAAAAGTCAGGACACAAAGTACCGGGATAGCATCTTTCTTTGGGGCGGCGTGGCTCGGTTGGTAGAGCGGCCGTGCCAGCAACTCGAAGATTCCAGGTTTGATCCTGGCTTCCGCCATCCAAGTCACTGCCGTTGTGTCCCAAAGCGAGGTACTTTACCCACCTGCTCTCAGTGCCACTCACACTGGTTTAAATGTAACTTAGATAATGGGTTTCACTATGTAAAGCGCTATGTATCGGCTATCCACTTTAGCCGATAGATGGCAGTAGAAAGTTGAATATCCTAAAATGTGTTTTTGGCAATTCCAACTTTGACCACAGCGTCAGTTTCTATGTCGAGTGGCACTTTCAATCATTTTCAGCAGACCGCATTGCAAAATGATTAACCCCCCTAACCCATCACGCGAGATCCACCCAGCAATGGGGCCATATGAATACCTTCACTACTGTATAATTACTTCCCTCAATGAAACACATTTTACACATTGTTAGCTGATGCGCCAGCACTTGCATATTTTGGAAACGTCACTGCCGGCAAATGGCGAGGGTGGATGACGTAGCAAGACTCGAGCGACGTCTGAATTTCTAGGAGCGTATTTTCAACACTTCGCCGTGGCACAAGGTGCTAAGGGCCAAGGGGGAGGGTAAGACGAAGGGGAAAAGGGTAAGAGGGAGAATTCGGATGGAGACTCAAATCAGGGGTCCCCAAACTTTTTGACTCGGGGGCCGCATTGGGTTAAAAAAATGTATATATACATATGTATATTCCGAGCACGATGATGTCACATTATCGATGGGAAAATGCATTTTTAGACAATATGATTTGCCTGAACGGCTAAGAGACCCCAAGAGTAACAAGCGGTAGAAAATGGATTGATGAATGGTTGAGCAAGGACAGATTAAAAATAATAATTAAAAACTTAACTTGGGACTTCCCGCTGGCCGTAGTTTCGGGACCCCTGCCTTAAATTAATCATACAATTTATTTTGACCGCACACGGTCTTTTACCTTAACAGCTAAGTAAGGAGAGTGATGTGCTTGCTGGCTAACTTCACGCCAAAATACATCCTGAAAGAACTTTAGATAAAACTGTTACCAAGTTTTGAGCAAATAAATGACAGGCATTCAAGAAAAATGTTTAAAAACGTTCCCGTATGACTTTCTGACTATAAAATTGCATTTGTGTGCAAATATTGGGGTCTTTTCTTAAGCTAGTTTGCTGGTTGTTCAGGGGAGTGTGTAGGTCACATTTATTTGTGCATCTGGTTTGTGGTAGGAACGTCTCATCGACACAAAAACAAAAAAGCGATCCACATATGCAAATTCAATACAAATAAAAATACAAAATCAAGCATATTCATATTCAAATCTCAAAAAATATATTTACAAATACACGTTTATTTATTAAAATTCTAGATTTATTTTTTATGTCACATTTTTATATTTATACATTTTTATTTGTATTCATTTTCAAATCTCAAAAACATATTTACAAATACGCGTTTATTTATACAAATGATTTATTTATTTGTATATCACATTTGTATTTGTATATTTATTAATATATGCATATAAATTAATATCATATTGATGTATATAAGTTGATGGGATACAATACTACTTCCATAATATACCCCATTGATATTGCATACAAAAAAAAGTTTGCGATGTTACAAGATTGGAATGTGGAAAGTGTGGTCACTGTTTTACAATACATTTTAATTTGAAACATTAATACCTTATATTTGAGTCCAAAAATTAGACCCTTTGGTGTAGTTCTCTGGTGTGTCTACTGTAAGTGTAGATTTCCTAGCCTACACCCACTCTTGGTTACATGTTGTTATTTCTGCATCCTGACTTTTAAACATGTCTGGGCAGAACCTCTGTCAAGCACGAGACATTTAATTTTCTCTCGTTCCTTTGTGATTCTGTCGGAGAAAAGCTTCAATGCATCCGATGCATATCTCTCAGACAGAACCTGGTCAAAGCTGGTGGGGTGCGGGCTGGCGGCGGCGGCGGGGGGGACGGCGTCCCTGACAGCTCTCTCCCTGCAGCACGTGTTCCCCTGCTGAGAGACGCACTCACTGGTTTTTCTTTCAAAAGTGCACAGCTAATTTGGAACGAGATGTGAACCCTCCCTCCCCCCATCCTCATGTTTGTTATTCCCAAGTCAAGCCCTGGTCACGCTATGTTTATCAGATCGAACAGCCGTGCAAAGTGTGGCACCACAAGGTTGGAAGCAGACAGGATGCTAAGTTCTAAATCGCATCGCGTTCTCCAAGCTGTCTGTCTTCTGCCCTGGATTCTCTTGGTTTTTGGTGTCATGGTCATGGTGACTGTGGGCGGAGTCATGGTTTCACATACTTCACATGTTTTTAAAAGGCCAGCTAATCTTTCAGACCCCGTTTACACTAAGCCGGATAAGGTTATCCAGGGTAAATCACACCTGACCTTATCCGTGTCCACACACAACAATGCCACCGTTTAAGACCCCCGCACCCCTCGTCCGTCGGCGCGACGCGACCTAGTACGCATGAGCGGAAAATACGCACGTCATAGTCATCTCCAGTGTTGCTTTGTGTGCGAGTTCTTAAATGTAACTTATCTGAACAATATCCAGTGTTGTGGTATTTCAATTAACTGGAATCCAGTGTGCTGTGGGGCCCTATTGTAGTGAGACATCATAAATTAATCAAATCTTTATTAGATACGTAAACAATGTGATAAAGAACATTTTACTTCAATCAAACTAGGGATCTAGATATCTGGTCAGGACACTCCTCACTCTTTTGCCTTCACCTTCATTGTACATTCCTTTTTGGTGACTTTATATACTCTGGACCTAGACGTTGAGTCCATGACATACATGGCTGACAATAACTGATACAGTCTGCTTTGCCAGTCCAAATGCATTCGCCGTTTTCCTCGACGGCCAGGTAATGCAAAGCACACACTACCTTTTTTATCACATCCACGGGAGCTCGCATTCTCGTTGTCTCTACTTCGACAAATGGATAAAGTTTTTCGCTAAGTAGCATCACAGCTGACCCGGCCGGACATTGGAAAGTTCTCTTGCCGTCTGAGAAGTGTTGTATCCGATATAGCTGCAATCGCTTTCTCTTAAAGGCCTACTGAAACCCACTACTACCGACCACGCAGTCTGATAGTTTATATATCAATGATGAAATCTTAACATTGCAACACATGCCAATATGGCCGGGTTAACTTATAAAGGGCAATTTTAAATTTCCCGGGGAACTTCCGGTTGAAAACGTCTATGTATGATGACGTTTGCGCGTGACGTCAATGGTTGAAACGGAAGTATTCGGACACATTGTATCTCAATACAAACAGCTATGTTTTCCTCGCAAAATTCCACAGTATTCTGGACATCTGTGTTGATGAATCTTTTGCAATTTGTTTAATGAACAATGGAGACTGCAAAGAAGAAAGCTGTAGGTGGGATCGGTGTATTAGCGGCTGGCTGCAGCAACACAACCAGGAGGACTTTGAGGATAGCAGACGCGCTATCCGACGCTAGCCGCCGACCGCATCTATGATCGGGTGAAGTCCTTCGTCGCGCCGTCGATCGCTGGAACGCAGGTGAGTACGGGTGTTGATGAGCAGATGAGGGCTGGCGTAGGTGGAGCGCTAATGTTTTTATCATAGCTCTGACGAGGTCCAGTAGCTAAGTTAGCTTCAATGGCGTCGTTAGCAACAGCATTGCAAGGCTTCGACAGGCGGAAAACCATTAACCGTGTAGTTACAGGTCCAGTGTTTGGTTCGGTGTCTCCTGATAGTAGTATTGTTGATCTGCTGTCTATCCTTCCAGTCAGGGGCTTATTTATTTTGTTTCTATCTGCATTTAAGCACGATGCTATCAAGTTAGCTCCGTAGCTAAAGTGCTTCACCGATGTATTGTTGTGGGGATAAAAGTCACTGTGAATGTCCATTTCGCGTTCTCGACTCTCATTTTCAAGAGGATATAGTATCCGAGGTGGTTTAAAATACAAATCCGTGATCCACCATAGAAAAAGGAGAAAGTGTGGAATCCAATGAGCCCTTTTACCTAAGTTACGGTCAGAGCGAAAAAAGATACGTCCTGCACAGCACTCTAGTCCTTCACTCTCACGTTCCTCATCCACGAATCTTTCATCCTCGCTCAAATTAATGGGGTAATCGTCGCTTTCTCGGTCCGAATCGCTCTCGCTGCTGGTGTAAACAATGGGGAAATGTGAGGAGCCTTTCAACCTGCGACGTCACGCTACTTCCGGTACAGTCAAGGCTTTTTTTTATCAGCGACCAAAAGTTGCAAACTTTATCGTCTATGTTCTCTACTAAATCCTTTCAGCAAAAATATGGCAATATCGCGAAATGATCAAGTATGACACATAGAATGGATCTGCTATGCCCGTTTAAATAAAAAAAAATCATTTCAGTAGGCCTTTAAGGTATTCATGTGTGATTTCCACAAGCGTCTGTACATGTAGAGGAAGGGGAAACACGGGCATGTCTGGATGACTCGCCTTCATATTTCCAGTATTTAGCTCCGAGCTACGAAACCGCTTTATTATGAAGCTGGCTATGGCGCGTTCTTTCCGGCGGCACTTCCTGTGTGGGCGTGGTCTTTCTGCCGTCACTTCCTCTCCGAACTCACTTTGTAAACGATCAATGAGTCCATATAAAGCTAAGTGCCGGAGATTCAAGAAATACACGGCTCACTTGGCCGTGTAAAAAATTGTCAGAGGAGAGGGACCTTAAACGCTGGTTTAGTGTGGCTGAAACGGTGCTTAGGCTAAATAATTATTCGTTTAAGGGATTAAACGACTTAGTGTAGACATGGCCTCATTCTTTGTTGTTTTAGTGTGTTTTGATATGCTTGAAAATGACGGGAAACAAATATTTGCTATAACTTCAAAACAGAACAAATGTTATGTCCCTGCCTGGTTGTCTACAATTGGATTTGCCGTGGAGTCACGTCTGCAGGAGGCAACCACCTGACCACTCTCACGTGCAGAGTACCACGGGAGGATTTGTGTCTGATCTCTGGCCTTCCTCGCAAAACAAAAACAAAGCAGAAAAAGGTGGGGGTAAAGAGAACTGCCTGCTGAGGAAACTGAAACGAGCTCTTTAAACTGCTGACTTATGCTCCAAGGTTACGCGGGTACATTCTCACAAGTTTGGGCCTTAGAATAAATCAACAGCAACCTGCAAATTCAAACATGAGATGCACAATGGAAGTCAATGTGACGCTGTTCTGGAGACTCTGTCGACAACGCTTGGGAGCACAACCTACGGGCACACAAAGGGGCCGCAGGTTGTGCGAAGGACGGGCCAGTGCAAACAACAGACCCTCACTCACTCGCTCACTCACTGTACTTCTTAATGAGGGGGGCTGCAGCCCGGCAAATTCCTCAACCCAAATGCACAGGAATGAGTGGCTTGACTGGCGCACGGCCAATCCTGCTAAATGAAGGTCAACAGTCATAAAGACACCCATACCAGTGTTTCCTATCAGATTCAGAGAGAAACAAATCCATGCCGCGGCGGTTCGAGAACACGAAAATACTATTTTAGCACGTATGTCACTGTTTACAACAAGTGGTACAGTTTAATTTAGGTCATCACGTTTTGAATCTCTTATCTAGCTTGTGCAGGCAGGATGGCAAACCCTGTGTCAGCTATGGGACCAAAGAGCCCTGAAGACAACAACGGAGGCTCTAGTATTCTGTGCTCTTTCTTCCTCTGTTTATTACGAGAATAAGACCAATGAAAATGATAAATGGGTTATACTAGTATAGCGCTTTTCTACCTTCAAAGTACTCAAAGCGCTTTGACACTATTTCCACATTCACCCATCCACACACACATTCACACACTGATGGCGGTAGCTGCCATGCAAAGCCCTAACCAAGACCCATCAGGAGCAAGGGTGAAGTGTCTTGCTCAAGGACACAACGGACGTGACGAGGTTGGTAGAAGGTGGGGATTGAACCAGGAACCCTCAGGTTGCTGGCACGGGCACTCTCCCAACTACGCCACGCCGTCCCATTGATCTCCACTTTTTGTTTAACGGCAGTCGATTCTCCACGTTTTCCTGCATGTCAAAGAATCAATGTTGGAGGGATCGCCTAAAATATTATATGGCCAAATAACGATACTCTAGCTTTATAGACAAATCCAGGTTATGCTGTACTTAGGGGTGATACGGTGCAATTTAGAATTGATTGATATCGAAAAATAATCCAATATGATATCAGCCCGAATCAACAAATCTAGTGATTACAGTACAAAAACGTAGGGTTAGATGATATGGCCTAAAATCTATATTGCAATCTATATTACAGCCTCCTGGGGTAATGATAAATATCACAATATATACTTTTTGCATTTAAATGATAGTATAAACAGGTTACAAAGGCTTTTAATTTAGCTGCTGACATATGCAGTAACATATTACGTCATTTTAGGTTGTATTACTTTCCCAAAACTATTATAAATCTATTGTTGACTTTTTGACTGTTGATACCTGGTTATTTTCTGTTGTAAGATGTTTGTATCTACACTTCTGTTAAAACATAATAAGCACCTATTCTTCTTGTTGTTTGGATACTGTACATTAGATTTGGGCAATACTACAAATTTGGGTATCGATCCAATACCAAGTAGTTATAGGGGCAGTATTTGTCATACACATACTGATACTGATAATGCCATTCCATATTGAATGGAATTATCCATTCCATATATCGTCTATATTTCGCAACCCTGGTGTGCAGCTTGTATAGAATTGGTCCAAAAATTAAGTTGATGCGGCTTAGCGGCTGAGCCTGCTCAGTGGCCTTGTGGTTAGAGTATCCGCCCTGAGATCGGTAGGTCAGGAGTTCAAACCCCAGCTGAGTCACACCAAAGACTATTAAAAAAAAATGGGGACCCATTACCTCCCTGCTTGGCACTCAGCATCAAGGGTTGGAATTGGGGGCTATATCACCAAAATGATTCCCGAGCGCGGCCACCGCTGCTGCTCACTGCTCCCCTCACCTCCCAGGGGGTGGAAAAAGGGGATGGGTCAAATGCAGAGGGTAATTTCACCACACCTAGTGTGTGTGGTACTTTACCTTTTAACTTTATATTAACACTTGTGTAATGTTCATATTGTTGTTACTCAGCCAGCGTTTGTGGGTCTGATGGACCCGTTGCATTTTGTGGCTTTTAATGCCTCACAATCAAACACTTTTATGTTAAAATACTGAACAGATGTTTACCTTATCCCAATAAACATCTGACCACTAAACAGATGTTTACCTTATCCCAATAAACCTCTGTTCAGTATTTTAACATAAAAGTGTGTGATTGTGAGGCATTAAAAGCCACAAAATACAACGGGTCCATCAGACCCACAAACGCTGGCTGAGTAACAACAATATGTACGTTGAACGGAAAATTTCTCTGCCAGTTTCTGCATCCCACAGGGATTCTTCTTTTGTGTTTCTGCACCTGCGGTTCCCACACAAGGTTGCAACATTGTTTGTCAACACCGTCTGCTCTCATTTTCTCGCACATTTGACCCTCTGATGTTCTGTGTACCTACACTCTGTCCTCCTCCTGTCTAGGCCTGCTGTGTGTGTGTGTGTGTGTGTGTGTGTGTGTGTGTGTGTGTGTGTGTGTGTGTGTGTGTGTGTGTGTGTGTGTGTGTGTGTGTGTGTGTGTGTGTGTGTGTGTGTGTGTGTGTGTGTGTGTGTGTGTGTGTGTGTGTGTGTGGGTGGTTGCGTGTGGTACACAGAACATCAATTTCCACACTTCTATTAGCCCCGGTCCAGTGGACCCGGACATCTTATATGTAATAGAAATGTGTAGGGGGGGTGTATGGTGTGTGGTCATTAAATATGTATTCTGATATATGTTCTTCACAGAAAATGAGCCAAAGTCAGTGAGTCTCAGTTTTAAAAATTAATTAATTGTATCATTTTTCTTTTAATAAAAAATGAAAACGGGTCCCACAGACCCGAACATCATACAAGGGTTAAGATGCGCTCTAGAGTCAGGAAATCATGGTATAATATTGTTTTTCTCGTGTTATTTATCAAATAGTGGTACAAAAATGTTGTTTTTGGCTTTTACAAAAAAAATTCCCCATTCGGCATCTGGCGGCCGGTTGAGGGAGTGAAAGTGGAGCGCCTCGCGTGAGTGGAGATCACCGCGGTGCAACTGGTGCAATTTGGGGTTGCCACTGTGGTGGTTCCACATCTGGTTGGCAGGTTCATGGTTTGCACAGAACACGTATGGAAGAGGGAGGGGGCTTTGAGGTGGCGATGGAACGTACCCAAGGGCAAAAACATGCATACACACATGCACAGTGCTTCTTTCAGCAGCTACTCATCTGTCTACTTGTCACCCGGCGGCCCTGCCCTCAACTTGTTTACATTTACCTCCCCACCTGATGCGCTGTCTGGAGAAAAAAAAACAAAAACAAGCGTGAAAGCGGCGCACCAAGCATCCCACGCAGACAGAAACAAACAAAAAAACACACATGCACAACTTGAGGTGCAGCTCGAGAGGCCTTTTCTCACCCTGATATGAAATGTCAGTCACACGAGACAAGACAGACGGATACGAATCCCCCATAAACACGTTCGCCTGACGGCAGCAACATGACGCTGGGACTCACATGACATGTGCGCTGACACGCAAGCGGTATTGCTTCACTGCAACAACACTACGCAGTCGAAACTGGTGATTAAACAGGAAACCGAAGAGTGGTAGTATTTCAAAAGGAGAACTTCCATTTTCACATGCATTGGAATGCCATGTGAACGCAAGTCATTTGACTTTTTTTTTTTTTTTTTTTAGTGGCGAAACAATCCTTGTGTGAGCGCGGATCATTAGAAAATCCCTACCTCAGCACAGGCCGCTTACACTGGCTTCAACAGGAAAACAGATGTCAAATAGAGCCTAGAGAGGAGCGCGTGCAAGTAAACAGAAAGACGGAGAATGAAAGAAAGAGGAGGAAGCTAAAAAGGTTTCCCTGTGTCTTGGATTTATTTCAGTACAATGTCAAATGACAGACTCGGACAGTAATTGGCTTCCGCTGCGTGCGCGGAGAAGTACGTGGTGCAAATGTTGGACCGACTAGCAGGGACAAGTTCCGAGAGTTCCATAAACACATTCCCCCCCCCCCGACACTCTGCTTTTATAATGACGCCCTGTCAATGATTAGCCCGCAGGAATCCTGTGGCATGACAGAGGGGCTCAACATCCATGTTTACTGTAACACAGGATTAGAAGGAGAGGGATGGGCGCCCATATATGGGAGGGGGGCTGGAACAAACTTTCGGCTTGTAAGGTACAGTAAATCGAAGACACATTTCCAAACACGTACAGTGGACCCTCTGAACTTAAAGTCGTACAATTCAGACTTTGTCCAAAGGTTAAGCGTAACCAGCTGTAAGGCATGATGTCGGGTTTTTCAAAGGGTGGAGCATGTCCCAAATTCCAAGCTGCTGTTTTGAGGCATGTTAAAAAAAGTAATGCACTTTGTGACTTCAATAATAAATATGGCAGTGCCATGTTGGCATTTTTTTCCATAACTTGAGTTGATTTATTTTGGAAAACCTTGTTACATTACAGGGCAGACCGTCGGAGGGGGGACGCGTGGCGTAGAGCGCTACCTGGACACAAGTCGAGGGACTGATCACCCTCGGATGGGTCGCCCGGGTGAGGGTGTTTGATTAAGACCCGAAACACCCTATGACCCCGGGAGAATCACTGATGATGTGTCCAGGTTGCACCGTGAGGTGTATTATTATAAACTAAATGCATCCAGCGGGGCATCACAACAAAATTAGACATAATAATGTGTTAATTCCACCACTGTATGTATCGGTATCGGTTGATATCGGAATCGGTAATTAAGAGTTGGACAATATCGGAATATCGGATATCGGCAAAAAAGCCATAATCGGACATCTCTAGTTGTAACGATACCAATATTTTGGTACCGGTACTAAAACTATTTCGGTAATTTTCGGTAGTTTTCTAAATAAAGTGGGACACAAAAAAATTGCATTATTGGCTTTATTTTAACAAAAAATCTTAGGGTACATTAAACATGTTTCTTATTGCAGTTAAGTCCTTAAATAAAATAATGAACATACTAGACAAATTGTCTTTTAGTAGTAAGTAAACAAACAAAGGCTCCTAATTTAGCTGTTGACATATGCAGTAACATATTGTGTCATTTATCATTCTATTATTTTGTCAACATTATTAAGGACAAGTGGTAGACAATTTTAATCTACTTGTTCATTTACTGTTAATATCTGCTTACTTTTTCTTTGAACATGTTCTATCCACACTTCTGTTAAAATGTAATAATCACATTGATACTTTACATTAGTTTTGGATGGGGAGGGGGAGGCGGGTGTTGGGTGCGGGACCGGTACGTTTCAGAGACGGTATCGTACCGATAATGATTCATTAGTATCGCGGTACTATACTAATACCGGTATACCGTACAACCCTACAATGTATATATGAATAATGGGTCCCAGCCACGACACAAGTAAATATTTTACCGTAGTTTTTGACACTTCGACCACAATGTAAAATGCTATGCAATACTGTATATCAAACAAACATACTGTAACAGGGGGTGCTGGATCAACTTTCTTTTTATTAACAAGCTGAACTGGCCTGCCAACACACGCGCACACACAGAAGTCACAATGGTGCTCTCACAAACAATCAGAAATCACGAAAATCCTTAACTGCAATAACAAACATTTAAAAAAAGTGAAATCCAACCACATTAACATCGGCAAGGAGCTGCTAAAGAGACAGGTAGAGAAATGTAAGTGGGTGGGGGCAGAGGGCGGTTAGGGCTCCGCCTCCTCACTTTGCTTTTTGCTTGCAAGCAGAACACAAAATAAATGAATGAAGTGTTCGTACATAGAGACATGGTTCGCCCACGGAGGCCCATTTGGCTCAATCGAAAAGTTTTCCCAATCTAAAAGTTTGCAAATGGAGAGGTTTGTAAATTAAAGTTGCACTGTACTATAATATACACAGTCTGTGTTGACGTCTTACCTTAGCAGTCGGTCCTGAGCAACGTCAAATAGGGTATGTATGATCATTTTAAAATTCTCGTGGGGTAATTTGTTATTTCCCATCTGGCAACCAATGTTCAGTGTTGTTGTTGTATTAGTTTCTCTCTAGGCACGTATTTAATGTACTTGGTAATTTCCTGTTCATAGCAGTTTGCTCTTTGCTGTAATGCTGTTCCATTGACACTTCTGTTAAAGTGTACTAAGTACCGTATTTTTCGGAGTATAAGTCGCTCCGTAGTATAAGTCGCACCGACCGAAAATGCATAATAAAGAAGGAAAAAAACATATATAAGTCGCACTGGAGTATAAGTCGCATTTTTTGGGGAAATGTATTTGATAAAACCCAACACCAAGAATAGACATTTGAAAGGCAATTTTAAATAATTAAAGAATAGTGAACAACAGGCTGAATAAGTGTACGTTATATGTCGCATAAATAACCAACTGAGAACGTCCCTGGTATGTTAACGTAACATATTATGGTAAGAGTCATTCAAATAACTATAACATATAGAACATGCTATACGTTTACCAAACAATCTGTCACTCCTAATCGCTAAATCCCATGAAATCTTATACGTCTAGTCTCTTACGTGAATGAGCTAAATAATATTATTTGATATTTTACGGTAATGTGTTAATCATTTCACACATAAGTCGCTCCTGAGTATAAGTCGCACCCCCGGCCAAACTATGAAAAAAACTACGACTTATAGTCCGAAAAATACGGTACTTAAAAATACAATGTTTCGCTACTTTACATTCAAGCAAGCTTAGCAGTTAGCTTGGCTTCTTGCATCCTCCTGTAGGGCTGAAACTAACATTTATTTTAATAGTCGACTAGTCAGCGGTCATTTTTTTTGATTATTCGACTAGATTATAGATTATAGCTTATGATTTGCTGTACCTGTTTGACGTTGTGTCCGCGACTTGATTTTTAAAACGTATTATAGTAAATTAAATTGTAACAAAATAAACGTACATTAATGAGAGACAAATGGTTTTACTTTATTACACAAAGCATATAATCACAGTGAAACATAAATCAACAGACTTAAGTTGCACGATGTCCTGGAAACATGACATTCAGTGCAAAAAGTAGTTTTTTCAGGACTCTTAGGGTTATTTAACTGCAATTATTTACGGAAAGGAATAAAAGCATAAACATGAACATTCCTGGTCTATCAATAAAAATAGTTTTGTGCTAGTAGTTCAATTTTTAGAATCAACATTGTCGATTATGTCGACTAATCGTTGCAGCTCTGCTGCCTTGCTCAGAGTGTGGCATGTTTAGCTAATCCTGCAGTCCTACAGTGATAATGATTAGAGATGCTGGGGAAAAAAATCTTATTAATATCCGAATTGCAATTCTTTATTATTTTGATTATAAAATCGATTCAACATTTTCAAAAATTAATTTAAAAAAATATGTTATACGTATATGTCATACATCAGCAGCCAGAGGAGGTTTTGTAACCTGTAACTTGTTTTATAAGGTTTTATCATCATTTAAACAGAAATAAATATATTTCGACAATCAGTTTAAATCAGGGAACGACAACGAATCGAATCGTCACCCCAAAAAATCTGAATTTAATTGTGAGTTGTTGTAAAATTCCCTAATATTCAAACTTGAAAGAAGTTACGTTTATTTGCCACCACGGAAGCAGGGATTGGTAACTTAGAAGCGGCTCCACACTGTGGATGGACAGACTTTAGCAACATTCGCTTATCCTCTCACTCAGTACGCAGCTCTAATGACTCACAATTTTACAGGACATGGCCAGAATTTGTCTTTAACATGAATTTTATCCCGATAGGGAGATAGAATTAAAGTAGGCCAAACGCATATAATTTCTATCTTATATCGTTTATATCGTGCAAGCTTACCCTGCAACAGATTAGTTGTATTTCCATGACTTTCTATGGGAAGGTCGGCTGGGGATGAATGAGGTTCCCAGATGTTCAACCTTAAAAGGTTCCAATGTATTGAATTTTATTGGGACGGCACACTTTCCAAAACAACTACAAATGTTACGTGGCTGTGGTAGTAATTGCCGTGCTACAAGCGATGAACTCCCGTGCAGAAAAAAATAAAGGCCTCTCTTACCTAACGTTGCATTCCAGCATATGTGTGCATACTCTGCTGACCTGAATTTCAGGCTGGCTGCTCGGCACACAGCAGCCACGTCCCGCACCTCCTCCCGTCCCTCCCTTCAGCAACGCTCAAGAATGTTTCATCCGAAGCGGCCAACTAGCCTTCCTCCCTGCTGGTAACCTCATGTGTTCTTTCATTGTTTTCCTGGCTCTCGTACCGTATTAAAGTGCACGCCGCGCTTACCCCCCCCCCCCCCCCCCCTCCTCGTTTTTACGAGCATCAGCTGCTTGCAGTGAAACAGCCTTACTGACCGAAACGTCACATGTCCTGCAGCGGTGACACCTGAGAGGCGACAGAAATATTTTCACCTAAATGTTTGCATCACCTCGCATATAGCTCAACGAGTGCACAAGAGGAGAAGAACACAACCAAAGCAGATAGGACGACAATAGGGTTCCAGCCGGTCCTCTCTGTGGGCATGACCAGAGAGAGCGGCTGGTGACCTTAGGGCGAAGAAATTCCACTAGTGACCCGTAATGTTGACCCCTCAGCTGCAGAATTCTGTATTATTGTTTATCCATACAGGCTGTTTTTAGCATCACTGTAACAGCCCTCCAGGCATGAGCACTATATGGTAAACTATTCCAAAGCAAACCATTTCCCTTATCACATGCTGCAGAGGAAATATGAGCTAGTAGTTGAACGTGTATTCATGATGCCATCAACCAGAAATAACCTAACTCTGAGGAAAAAAATCAATATCAATCCAGTCAAATAAAATCACTATCTTCAATAAAGTATAACCCCACTTTTTTGGAATTTTGCCCATCATTCACAATCCTTATGTAAGACAAGTACACATACAGTATGTAGGGATGTCCGATAATATCGGACTGCCGCTATTATCGGCCGATAAATGCTTTAAAATGTAATATATCGGAAATTATCGGTATCGGTTTCAAAATGATCGGTATTGGTTTCAAAAAGTAAAATGTATGACTTTTTAAAACGCCGCAGTGTACACGGACGTAGGGAGAAGTACAGCGCGCCAATAAACCTTAAAAGCACTGCCTTTGCGTGCCGGCCCAGTCACATAATATCTACGGCTTTTCACACACACAAGTGAATGCAACACATACTTGGTCAACAGCCATACAGGTCACACTGAGGGTGACCGTATAAACAACTTTAACACTGTTACAAATATGCGCCACACTGTGAACCCACACCAAACAAGAATGACAAACACATTTCGGGAGAACATCCGCACCGTAACACAACATACACACAACATAAACACAACAGAACAAATACCCAGAACCCCTTGCAGCACTAACTCTTCCGGGACGCTACAATTTACACCCCCCGCTACCCCTCAACCTAAACCCTCCCCCCCCCCCAAGCCCGCCCACCTCAACCTCCTCATGCTCTCTCAGGGAGAGCATGTCCAAAATTCCAAGCTGCTGTTTTGAGGCATTTAAAAAAAAATAATGCACTTTGTGACTTCAATAATAAATATGGCAGTGCCATGTTGGCATTTTTGTCCATACCTTGCGTGAAAGAAATGGAAACTTAAATTTTGTCCAAACAGTGGCCAAGAATTAATCAATGATACAATTCTACACATTGAGTCTATTAGAGTGCTAAAACTGCCATTTAGAGATGTCCGATAATATCGGACTGCCAATATTATCGGCCGATAAATGCTTTAAAATTTAATATCGGAAATTATCGGTATCGGTTTCAAAAAGTAAAATTTATGACTTTTTAAAACGCATCTGTACGGAGTGGTACACGGACGTAGGGAGAAGTACAGAGCGCCAATAAACCTTAAAGGCACTGCCTTTGCGTGCCGGCCCAATCACATAATATCTACAACTTTTCAC
Source organism: Entelurus aequoreus (assembly GCF_033978785.1). Lineage (NCBI taxonomy): Eukaryota > Metazoa > Chordata > Actinopteri > Syngnathiformes > Syngnathidae > Entelurus > Entelurus aequoreus. Next base: position 36,768,351 of record NC_084748.1, on the reverse strand, counting down.
ACACACAAGTGAATGCAAAGCATACTTGGTCAACAGCCATACAGGTCACACTGAGGGTGTCCGTATAAACAACTTTAACACTGTTACAAATATGCGCCACACTGTGAACCCACACCAAACAAGAATGACAAACACATTTCGGGAAAACATCCGCACCGTAACACAACATAAAGACAACAGAACAAATACCCAGAAACTCTTGCAGCACTAACTCTTCCGGGACGCTACAATATACACCCCCCGCTACCATCTACCCCCCACACCTCAACCCCCGCCCACCTCAACCTCCTCATGCTCTCTCAGGGAGAGCATGTCCCAAATTCCAAGCTGCTGTTTTGAGGCCTGTTAAAAAAAATAATGCACTTTGTGACTTCAATAATAAATATGGCAGTGCCATGTTGGCATTTTTGTCCATAACTTGCGTTGATTTATTTTGGAAAACCTTGTTACATTGTTTAATGCATCCAGCGGGGCATCACAACAAAATTAGGCATAATAATGTGTTAATTCCATGACTGTATATATTGGTATCAGTTGATATCGGAATCGGTAATTAAGAGTTGGACAATATCGGAATATCGGATATTGGCTAAAAAGCCATTATCGGACATCTCTAGTTCTGAATTATAATTTGCCCAAAAATAGTCATTGTTGTCTCTCATGAAGACTGCCATGATTAGTAGTGTTGATGATGTTGAAGGAAAAAGCAAATGTTGTGATGCGTTTGGGGAAATAACACACCGCCATACGCATAAAATTAGCAAAATATGTAAATATTACATGTTAATATGAATATGCCTGTTACTATATTACATATTTACTTTATAGCATGTATATTAAATGTTAAAGGTGGTTCTTGGATGTTTTTTACAGCGCTTTATAGACGGAATAGAGTGACTCCCATTACCAATTGTTAGCTGACTTTTGCTAACGTTTATTAATGAGTTAGAATGCATAACAATAGAGAAACATATGCGTGCTTATCTCACATTAGGATTGTGAAAGATAGACAAAATTCCCCCCAAAAAGTGCAGTTCCTCTTTAAGTGGCAAGCTTGTTTTAAAAAGGCCTCGCCTCAACAATGTGTGTTAGGAGAAGAAGAATACGAGAAGAAAATGTTCATCATTTGTCATTAAAGATGAGGCAGTTTTTTTTATTGTTCACCTCACTGGTGTTAAATTATTTTTATATCTTCATGGCAGTTGGGTATGATAAAAATGTCACCTAAAACGTTGCAGGTAATAAAGGTTTTGATGAGGGAACTTTGACCCTGAGACGGATTATTTATCTTCCTGAAATGGATTTCTTGCGATATTACGATGTAACATTTTGTGAATAAAAAAAAAAAAGAACAATACCTGTAGCAGTACCTTGGCTAAGGAGTTTAATTGGTCCTGTGACCAAAATCAACAGTTCAAGATAGAGATGCCCGATAATATCGGACTGCTGATATCATCGGCCGATAAATGCTTTAAAATGTAATATCGGAAATTATCGGTATCGGTTTCAAAAAGTAAAATGTATAACTTTTTAAAACGCCGCTGTACCGAGTGGTACACGGACGTAGGGAGAAGTACAGAGCAGTTGCGTCTCCCAGTCATACTTGCCAACCCTCCCGATTTTCCCGGGAGACTCCCGAATTTCAGTGCCCCTCCCGAAAATCTCCCGGGGCAACCATACTCCCGAATTTGTCCCGATTTCCACCCAGACAACAATATTGGGGGCGTGTCTTAATGGCACTGCCTTTGCATTCCGGCCCAATCACATCATATCTACAGCTTTTCACACACACAAGGGAATGCAAGGCATACTTGGTCAACAGCCATACAGGTCACACTGAGGGTGGACACATAAACAACTTTAACACTGTTACAAATATGCGCCACACTGTGAACCCACACCAAACAAGAATGACAAACACATTTCGGGAGAACATCCGCACCGTAACACAACATAAACACAACAGCAAAAATACCCAGAACCCCTTGCAGCACTAACTCCCGCTCACCCCCCGCTAACCCTCCCCCCCAACTCAACCCCGCCCACCTCAACCTCCTCATGCTCTCTCAGGGAGAGCATGTCCCAAATTCCAAGCTGCTGTTTTGAGGCATGTTTAAAAAAATAATGTGACTTCAATAATAAATATGGCAGTGCCATGTTGGCATTTTTTTTCCATAACTTGAGTTGATTTATTTTGGAAAACCTTGTTACATTGTTTAATGCATCCAGCGGGGCATCACAACAAAATTAGGCATAATAATGTGTTAATTCCACGACTGTATATATCAGTATCGGTTGATATCGGAATCGGTAATTAAGAGTTGGACAATATCGGATACCAGCAAAAAAGCCATTATCGGACATCTCTAGTTCAAGATCTTATTTTATTAACACCATATATTCCAATAATTCAGCATTACTACTTTTTAAAAACAATTACCAGCAATTATTGATGAAAATGAAAACCTCTTATTTTTCCTCATTTCCCTGGATAATTTCCCCATGTATTAAAATGCAAATGTTGACAGGTATGCCCTCTCTGCCTTCATTAAACATGACACATGACAGTACACAGCTGGACAAGGCTCGGCGTTGTTTTTCTATTTTGTTTAGAAAAGGTCAGACCGGTAGCGTCGTAAGAGTTTTGCACCAAACAACGTCAAAACTCAAAAGGACTGCACAAACACTGGTATTATCCGCCTGTCTGATGCTGCGTGTCAGAGGAGAGTGGAGGGCGCCGGTGGCTTGTAAAAGCTGTTAAACACTTCAGGGGGAGGAATTTTCACAAGAACTCAAATATATGCCCTGTCGGATATCAAAACACAGAGAGTAATTTATAGTATTAAAATAATGAAGAAACAAAGTGTTCCAGCAGAAAGGTCACCTTTCTAAAAGGACAGGGACTTGCATGAGGGGTCTGTACGTGCACGTGCTGCCTCCATAACAGCAAACGTGGATAAAAAAATTAACCGGATGACGTCATCTTCAACCTCAGGGAATGCACCCAGCACGTACGCAACACATCTCGCAGGCATTTTTATTTACAAGGAAGTGCAGCTGCACTTCTTTGTTGTGTGCGCAGCTGCATGACATTTGAAAGCAGGATGCTCCGGGTTTGTACATTTGCATTGCGTCTTCCACAAACTGGTATGGCCTACATTATCCATTAAAACGGTTTAGTTATTGCATTGCATTATAATAAAATTGGGTATCGTTCGGCCTGGGCTGATCAATAAATCAATTACCATATTTTCCAGATTATAAGCCACTACTTTTTTACCACATTTTGAACTAGGGATGTCCGATAATATCGGACTGACGATATTATCGGCCGATAAATGCTTTAAAATGTAATATCGGAAATTATCGGTTTCAAAAGGTAAAATGTATGACTTTTTAAAACGCCGCTGTGTACACGGACGTAGGGAGAAGTACAGAGCGCCAATAAACCTTAAAGGCACTGCCTTTGCGTGCCGGTTGAGTCACATAATATCTACGGATTTTCACACACACATGTGAATGCAAGTTAAACTTGGTCAACAGCCATACAGGTCACACTGAGGGTAGCCATATAAACAACTTGAACACTGTTACAAATATGCGCCACACTGTGAACCCACACCAAACAAGAATGACAAACACATTTCAGGAAAACATCCGCACCGTAACACAACACAAACACAACAGAACAAATACCCAGAACCCCTTGCAGCACTAACTCTTCCGGGACAATACAATATACACCCCGCTACCCCCTCCCCAACCCCGCCCACCTCAACCTCCTCATGCTCTCAGGGAGAGCATGTCCCAAATTCCAAGCTGCTGTTTTGAGGCATGTTAAAAAAAGTAATGCACTTTGTGACTTCAATAATAAATATGGCAGTGCCATGTTGGCATTTTTTTCCATAACTTGAGTTGATTTATTTTGGAAAACCTTGTTACATTGTTTAATGCATCCAGCGGGGCATCACAAAAAAATTAGGCATAATAATGTGTTAATTCCACGACTGTATATATCGGTCTCGGTTGATATCGGAATCGGTAATTAAGAGTTGGACAATATCGGAATATCGGATATCGGCAAAAAAGCCATTATCGGACATCTCTAGTATGAAGGGTCTGAGTGAGCAAAGTATGATTGTCAAATGTGATTTTAACTGTAAAATTAAATCAAATATATTTGCCAAAAAAAAATAAATGATGATGACAATGATATTGTTTCTCAGCAATAATTTATAAGAGAATATATCATCCCGCAAAACATATCGACCCAGGCCCATACATTATATGCTGTTGGCACTACACATCGGACATAGTTCATTACTCAGGCTGCAGGACACGAGACCTTTGAGACAGTCTGACATTTGAGCTCAGTTAAGTACAAAGGCCACATGCCATAATAAGCCACACACATGTTTAAAAAGCTCCCTGGAATATTGAAAATGTATTTGTGACGTAAGACCTAAAAAACGCCTTAAAACTGTCTGGCCTGCCACCTTCCACATACAGGCCACGTCACAAAAGAGGACTTATACTACTGCAAGAGGGGCAAACTGGCACAGAAGAGTGTTGGCATAAAGGCCGGATAAGAGCAATAAAGGCACTCTGTGAGAGAGGACAGAGAGGAGGGAACTCTGCTCTCTCTCTCTCCTTCCTGCCTCAGGTATCTGCTGACTCAGTGACTTTTATGGGGTGAAATGAAGAGGTGGTATGAGGAGAGAAGTAACAGAAAAAGCAGCTGTGGGGGCCTGTGGAGGAAAAAAAAAAATGGTTGAAAAAAATAAAGGAGGTGAAATGACCAGAATGCCATAACTCAAACACACATGCGCGAGGCCGGCTTCACTCAAGGGGAAAAGAGCCCCCGAAAGCCAAGTAAGTCATTCATCACAGCTGGGAGTGGAAGACACTGGGAGAGTAAATGTAATTAAAGGGAGGCTTAGAGCATGGCCAAGTGCTCCCGTGCTCATGAAGTCAATTTAAAATACTAAGTCCCACAGTTGTTGCACAGTTGTCGCGGTTGGATTTGCGGAGGTACCTTGAAATTGAAATGGTGGTGGGACAGGTTGCAAAATGAGGTTCGTGTGGTGCATCTGTGACAAAGCTGAAATTGTACTTGAAACATTTGGACAATATATATATATATATATATATACATTTTTGGGGTCGCGGGGGGTGCCGCATGCTCACCTGCATTCGGGCGGTAGGCGGGGTACACCCTGGACAAGCCGCCACCATATATATATATATATATATATATATATATATTGTCCAAATGTTATATGTATGTATATATGTATGTATGTATATATGTATGTATGTATGTATACATGTATATATATATATATATATATATATATATATATATATATATATATATATATATATATATATATATATATATATATATATATATATATATATATATATATATATATATATATATATATATATATATATATATATATATATATATGCATATATATCTATATATATACATATATATGTATATGTATATACATATTTATATATATATACACATATATATATATATATATACATATATATAAATACATATATATACATACATATATACATACATGTACATACATACATACATATATATATACACTACCGTTCAAAAGTTTGGGGTCACATTGAAATGTCCTTATTTTTGAAGGAAAAGCACTGTACTGTTCAATGAAGATAACTTTAAACTAGTCTTAACTTTAAAGAAATGCACTCTATACATTGCTAATGTGGTAAATGACTATTCTAGCTGCAAATGTCTGTTTTTTGGTGCAATATCTACATAGGTGTATAGAGGCCCATTTCCAGGAACTATCACTCCAGTGTTCTAATGGTACAATGTGTTTGCTCATTGGCTCAGAAGGCTAATTGATGATTAGAAAACCCTTGTGCAATCATGTTCACACATCTGAAAACAGTTTAGCTCGTTACAGAAGCTACAAAACTGACCTTCATTTGAGCAGATAGAGTTTCTGGAGCATCACATTTGTGGGGTCAATTAAACGCTCAAAATGGCCAGAAAAAGAGAACTTTCATCTGAAACTTGACAGTCTATTCTTGTTCTTAGAAATGAAGGCTCAAACACAAAATTGTTTGGGTGATCCCAAACTTTTGAACGGTAGTGTATATATATACATACATCTTTATACATACATGTATATATTTATACACACATATATATATATACACACACACATATATATATATATTTATATATATATATATGTATATATATATATATATATATATATATATATATATATATATATATATATATATATATATATATATATATATATATATATATATATATATATATATATATATATATATATATATATACACATACATGTATATACATACAGTGGGACAAAAAAGTATTTAGTCAGCCACCCATTGACAATCAATGGGTGGCTGACTAAATACTTTTTTGCCCCACTGTATATACATACATAAATATATATATACGTATACATACATATATATACATACGTACACATACATATATATACATACGTATACATACATATATATATACATATATATATATATACATACATATATACACATACATATATACATACGTACCTGTATGTACGTATGTACATATATACATACGTATATATACTGTACATATATACATACATATATGTATATATACATACATATATAAATACATATATACATACACATAAACACATACACATACATATATATATATATATATATATATATATATATATATATATATATATATATATATATATATATATATATATATATATATATATACCGGTATATATATATATATATATATATATATATATATATATATATATATATATATATATATATATATATATATATATATATATATATATATATATATATATATATATACAGTGGGGCAAAAAAGTATTTAGTCAGCCACCCATTGACAATCAATGGGTGGCTGACTAAATACTTTTTTGCCCCACTGTATATATATATATATATATATATATATATATATATATATATATATATATATATCTGTGGCGGGCGGTGAGGTTAATGTCTGGTGAGGCACTGCATCATCACAGTTTAGATTTAAAAACATATGAACCCTAAATAGTATCTTATTCACCATGTGATTGGCAGCAGTTAACAGGTTATGTTTAAAAGCTCATACCAGCATTCTTCCCTGCTTGGCACTCAGCATCAAGGGTTGGAATTGGGGTTTAAATCACCAAAAATTATTCCCGGGCGCGGCGCCGCTGCTGCCCACTGCTCCCCTCACCTCCCAGGGGGTGAACAAGGGGATGGGTCAAATGCAGAGGACAAATTTCACCACACCTAGTGTGTGTGTGACAATCATTGGTACTTTAACTTAACTTTAACTTTACACTTACAAACTGTAGCACACAAAAAAGCATATTTAATAAAAAAAAAACCTTATTATGGTCTTACCTTTACTTATAAGTGCGGGAACAGTGGTGTTCGTGTTGGAAGAGTCGTGAATGAATGAAATATGAAATCCGTGCTGCAGTCTGCAAGTGTACCTAATGTTGTGTCCCTGCGGTCGTTCGCGGCTTCTCCAGCGCGAGCATTGTTGTTTTTGCACTTTTTGGCTTCTTGTTAAGTGACTTTTTTTGGGTGGATTCGGTCTTGCACGTGGAGGGTTTGGGTGTGGGCTTTGGTTGGTGTGGCCGCGGCGCTCCCGTCGGGCGGTGCATTCCGCGGTGGAGGTGCTTGGCACCAGGAGGCGGGGTTATGAGACAACCTCCCACAGTGCGTCTTCGCAGCAGATTTATGATCGCTCAGCACAAGAAATACGTTACACACATACAGTTGTTGACAAAATACACTGTACATTATATACCTCAGCTAACTAAACTATGGAAATGTATAATATAATTCATATAGCAATACGGTCTCACTGCACAGCAGGCCAGCAGTTAGCCGAGTCATTGCGCACAATCCATTTTGAGGCACAACGCAGTGACGTGCCTCAACTGGCTGCTGATCACCGCACCGTCTCTTCTCAGTATTTGAACGGCAAATGTGAAATTAAAAATAAAAATAATCTAAAACTGGTGAAGTTAAATGGAAAATAACTTTAGTATAATCACTGGATACATATAACAATTTAATTATTATTTTTTTCTTTTTACTTTTTTTTTTCTTTCCATGATGGCAGGTGAGGCCGTGCCTCCCCTGCCTCTAGTGACTGCACGCCACTGATGTATATATATATATACATACATTCGCAATTTCATTGTTTTTAATGTGCAAAAAATTAATTACATTTGGCGGTTTTGAAATCCAAAGCAATTAAAACTGTGTCATTTCGGTTCTGCAAAATGAAACCTAAAAGCAATCACGAGTGGATATAAAAATAAAGGCATAAATCTCTGAGTCACTTGAGGGAAGTATTACCAACAAAGCTGACAATGATCTGCAAACGATTGGACTTTCCAGTAAACAGGTGGCATGCTGGAAAACAAAACCTTTTGCAGCTTTAAACTGTCTGGGTGTCAAAAGAAGAAGAAAAAGGGAAAAGTGCAACCAGAAGGAAGGAAGCCTAGCCAGTAGAGACAAGCCACATGGCAGCTTTTTCGGTGTCACACAACATATCTGAGTGTATCCTATGCAGGCCTACAGTATGCCACTGCAATGACAAATGTGGGTGGAAAAAAACAGCCAAGTCACCCATGAGATGGTCTCAAGCTAAAGCGTCACAGCACTGCACTCAGGCAGCAGCAGATAAGCAGGTCACGTCAGGATGCACAACCCTGTCGAACACTGCCCAGCCTCGCTCTGATAACAGGACATAAATACAAGCTGGGTGCCTCTTAAACAGCAGACAGCTTGATGGGAGCCAGCAAGTCTGCTATTAATAATAACAAGAACATGTAGAAACAATGCTGGCCTGAAATAATTATTCCTGAAATGTATTTACATTGAACAAGATTGGATTATATGAGTCATGTGTGGTAACTGTAGCGTATACACACATCAACACTTTCACCATTGCATGAGCTTGCATCGAAAGAAACTAACAGGTGGCTAACACGCTAGTTTTGTAATTATTTGGTTAAATTTAAGCATGCGAGAATGAGGTTAAAAGCAGGAAAGACTGGTCTAACAGTGGGATGCACTTTATTTTGCCTATTTTAGCATCACAATTTTGCGACCATAAATCTCATCTTCAATAGAATATGAAGTAAATGTTTTTAGCATTCACTCGTGTGCTTAATTATTATTTGGCATATAAATGATCATTGTACTGTTTCAAAACGGGTTACAAAGGCTCCTGATTTAGTTGCTGACGCATGCGGTAACATTATGCGTCATGTACAGTTTCATTATTTCCTCAAAACTATTATTAATCTACTTGCTAATCTACTATTAATTGTCGGTTACTTTCTGTTTTAACATGTTCTATCTACACTTCTGTTACAATGTAATAAACACTTATTCTTATGTTGTTTGGATACTTTACATTAGTTTTGGGCGGTACTACAAATTTGTGTATCGATACAATACCAAGTACTGTAGTGACATGGCAGGCTGTATTGGTCATACCAATGTTTATACTTAAAATCATTAAATGATTACATTTTTTGTCACAACTGCAATCTGACGAAACAAAAATTTTGTGATACTAAAATTATTGATCTAATCATTGTAGTATCGACCACATACTGATACTATATTTACTTACTGTACTCAAAATGTGCATCCATCCGCCCACCCCTGTTTACATTTAAGAGCTCTCGCTTTAGCGTTAGGCTGGCTTCTTGTATCGTCCCATAGTGTGTAGTCTAGCATGTTTAGCAATTCCTTGTCCTCTAGTCTTTCAGCGATAGTGCTAATATATATGCGCACACACACACACACACACACACACACACGCACACACACACACACACATTATGCTGAAACGACGCGTCGACGTAGTCGACGTCATCGGTTATGTAAATACGTCGACGCCGTTTTTGTGCGTCGACGCGTCGCATAATTACGTCACACTACCGTCATGGCGGAGCGCAAAGCAGACTGTCCGCGTTAGCAGACTGTCCGCGTTAGCATACGTTGTCATCATTACACAAAAACATGAATGTGTCATTTGTATCTGCTAGGGGTGTAACGTTATGTGTTTTGTATTGAACCGTTTCGGTACGGGGCTTTCGGTTCGGTACGGGGGTGTACCGAACGAGTTTCTAAGCTAAAGCTAACTTTAGCTGCTAAAGTCTTAACAAGTTGCTTTGCTCCTTCTGCGGCTGCCTCTGTCTCAGCACGCAGCATTGTCCCACCCATACAACCATCTGATTGGTACACACGCAGCATTGTCCCACCCATACAACCATCTGATTGGTACACACGCAGCATTGTCCCACCCATACAACCATCTGATTGGTACACACGCAGCATTGTCCCACCCATACAACCATCTGATTGGTACACACGCAGCATTGTCCCACCCATACAACCATCTGATTGGTACACACGCAGCATTGTCCCACCCATACAACCATCTGATTGGTACACACGAAGCATTATCACCCAATCAGCAGTGCGTATTCAGAGCGCATGTAGTCAGCGCTTCAGCGTGGAGCAGATAGGTGTTTAGCAGGTGAGCATCAGGCAGCGGACTCTCCCCAAATGATAATAAACACCTCCCAGTCAACTACTAGTAACATCCAGCCACATCGACCCCTTCTGAGCGCCTATTTTCAGCTGCTGGGAATATTGTAAACAAGAAAAGAAGCAAAGCAAGTAGACATGCTAACCTTTCTTCATTACAACTGTTAGTCACTCACTGGAATGAGTAGAATTGGTTATTGTGTACTGTGTTGGACTGGATGTTTATTTTGCACATTTTAAAAGCAATACTTAATGTTTACAGTGCTCCAGAATATTTAGATTGGCACTTTTTTGTATTGATGTTTATCTTTATTTTTGCACATTTTAGCAAATAAGCAATACTTTCACTTTTGTTGAAATGTTTACACTTTTGTTACAGAATATTTCGTTTTGCACTTTTTTGTATTGGATGTTTATCTTTATTTTTGCACATTTTAAAGCAAAATAAGCAATACTTTTACTTTTGAAATGCTTATACTATTGCAGAATATTAAGATTTGCACTGGATGTTTACTTTTATATTTGCACATTAAAAAGCAAATAAGCTACTTTTAATTTTGTTAAATGTTAAAAGTTTTAAATGTTTACATTGTTACAGAATATTTTGTCATGTTGTTGTCAATGTTGACTGAGTGGCCATACTTTTTTTTTTTTGTAAATAAAAGCCATGCCTTTTGAAAAAACTGGCCTACTTTTATTTTTTCATCTTCATTTTAAATAAAATAAAATAAAAAATAATCGGTAAAAGGAAAAATAATCTATAGATGAATCGAAAAAATAATCTATAGATTAACCGATTAATCGAAAAAATAATCTATAGATTAATCGATAGAAAAATAATCGTTAGCTGCAGCCTTACACACATAGATATACATACATACATACATATATGTAGGTATATATATATAAATATACAAATATAAATATATATATATTCATATACATATATATATATATAAATATATACATACATACATACATACATATACATATATACAATATATATACCTATACATTTATGTATACATACACATATATACATTTATATACAAATATATACATATATGTGTATATATACATACAGTATATACACATTTATACATACATATATTAATATATATACCTACATATATGTATATATACATACATATATGTGTATACACTACCGTTCAAAAGTTTGGGGTCACATTGAAATGTCCTTATTTTTGAAGGAAAAGCACTGTACTTTTCAATGAAGATAACTTTAAACTAGTCTTAACTTTAAAGAAATACACTCTATACATTGCTAATGTGTTAAATGACTATTCTAGCTGCAAATGTCTGGTTTTTGGTGCAATATCTACATAGGTGTATAGAGGCCCATTTCCAGCAACTATCACTCCAGTGTTCTAATGGTACAATGTGTTTGCTCATTGGCTCAGAAGGCTAATTGATGATTAGAAAACCCTTGTGCAATCATGTTCACACATCTGAAAACAGTTTAGCTCGTTACAGAAGCTACAAAACTGACCTTCCTTTGAGCAGATTGAGTTTCTGGAGCATCACATTTGTGGGGTCAATTAAACGTTCAAAATGGCCAGAAAAAGAGAACTTTCATCTGAAACTCGACAGTCTATTCTTGTTCTTAGAAATTAAGGCTATTCCATGCGAGAAATTGCGTGACCCCAAACTTTTGAACGGTAGTGTATATACATATATACATACATATATTTATATACATATACCTACACATATGCATATACATATAAATATGTATATATATATATATATACTATGTATATATATGTATATATATATATATATATATATATATATATATATATATATATATATATATATATATATATATATATATATATATATATATATATATATATATATATATATATATATATATATAGATACACTCACATATACTGTATATATAAATTGTCGCTTGATTTTATTACACAATTATTTATTGATTTCATATTTTTTAATGTACACTGTAAAAAACCTCCGTAAATTTTACAGAAAAAATACCCTGACAGCTCAGTTTCCATAATACAACCATAAAATGTACAATTTTTTTACAGCATATAAATGGAAAAAGAGAAACAGTACTACTGTTTTACCGTAATATCTACGGTTGTTGTTTTTACGGTGTATTAAATGATACCACAGTTTTGGGGTTTTTTTACATCAAAATTTCGGTTACTGATCTACCAGTTTTTTACCATTATTTTTACATTGCACAATTTGATGGATAACTTGCTTAAGCTGATATTCATTTATGTTATTTTTTTAATTTGTGAAGGTATGATAATATCATATTTGTTGCAATATTAGATAAAGTTGAAAAAATATAAAAAATTGCATGCAAGTATTTGTTTGTCAAAATGGAAAGTTGACTTCATTTAGTAAGAAAAGACTCACATTAATTTCAGGCTTTCACATGCCACATAAAAAGATGTGGCAGGCCAGATATGGCCCCCGAGCCTTCAGTGTGACAACGGTGCCTTACACGGTGTGTGTTAATATTTTACAGCAGCAGATGGTCCTCCTGAGCAACAAGCGACGTCAAACCGGATTTAGACAATATTTGCCCTCAAAATACGATCCTGGTACAATAATTTTACATTTCCCACCTGACAACGCTGAGGTACATGTTAGCACCAAGTTGTGATAAAAAATGGTGGAGGGTGATAAATGAGACATCGGTTCGAATCCAATGTTTTAATCGTATCACTATACATATATACATACATATATTTATATATACAGGTATATACCTACCGGCGTGGCGCGGTTGGGAGAGTGGCCATACCAGCAACCTGAGGTTGTGTGACAAAGTAGTGTAAAGTTCTTACTTATATCTGTCAGTAAATTCGCCATGAAAGCGCTAAAACATACCGGCGTAGTGAGTTTACATTATTCACCTAAGGAACTTTAGTTATTAGAGTTCCGGTCGGACGTTTTTTTACGGGACACATTTCCGGTGTGGTTGTTTCCGGATGAGGGGGACGGTGTGGCACGGTTGGGAGAGTGACCGTGCCAGCAACCTGAGGGTTCCTGGTTCAATCCCCACCTTCCACCAACTTCGTCACGTCCGTTGTGTCCTTGAGCAAGACATTTCACCCTTGCTCCTGATGGGTCGTGGTTAGAGCCTTGCCTGGCAGCTCCCGCCATCAGTGTGTGAATGTGTGTGTGAATGGGTGAATGTGGAAATAGTGTCAAAGCGCTTTGAGTACCTTGAAGTTAGAAAAAAGCTATACAAGTATAACCCATGTTCCTTTTTTTTTTTTTATTACTATCTAACCAATTAATACTACTGCCTTGAGGCATCTTAACCAGACTTCCATCCGTCATCTTGTCTACGTTGAGCACAAAAATAGCGCCGTGCGACCAAACAAAGACAGTGAGTCACGACTTAAATAGCAGCACCTCCCTGGAGTGCGTAGTCATGGCGTGAGGGTCAGGAGGTTGCATTTCTTTTGAAGCGATAACAGCAGATTAAATGTTGAATTGACGATCCAGGCTGGCCCGATACTTACGAAACTGGTTTGACAGGAGAGCTGGTGACTTATGTTAAGTTTAGGAATCAACAGCCAACTGACAAGATCAACCGAGCCGCCACGTTGATTTGTATTTTTTATCTTAAAAAGTCCTCAAAGAATGATCATTCTTTCTATGATGATTTGAATCTACGTTCAACACGCTTCCTTGTGTTGTAGATAATATGTATTGGAAATGCTTCACGTTTTGCTTCACAGTTACAATTTCAACCCACTTTCTGAATATGTCTGCTGACGATTTGTGAGCGGAGGCGTTCCCTATGGATTAAAAATAAAACCCTCTTCAAAAGTATGAGGATCTAGCTTTGAAAATGTGCACTGTCAAATATCTATCTTGAAGACGAACATCACCACTATTTTTTAGTTACAGGTCGAAAATAAACTTCATGAACAACATGTAAATTCGCTGGTCACAACATTAGCCGCACCAAAAAAGGCTGCATTTACCAGCATTTATCGCCTCAAACCATGTAGTAAATGTCGCAATGGCGCCGGAGTTTAGCAGCTAATTCAAATGAATTCCGGCCTGTGTTGACAAAACAGTCTTGTATGACAATGACAAATAACCAGGGAAGTGTTCATTCCATACACATAAGACAGTGGTTCTTAAAGGCCTACTGAAACCCACTACTACCGACCACGCAGTCTGATAGTTTATATATCAATGATGAAATCTTAACATTATAACACATGCCAATACGGCCGGGTTAACTTATAAAGTGACATTTTAAATTCGCCGCTAAACTTCCGGTTCGAAACGCCTCTGAGGATGACGTATGCGCGTGACGTAGCCCGGCGAACACGGGTATGCCTTCCACATTGAAGCCAATACGAAAAAGCTCTGTTTTCATTTCATAATTCCACAGTATTCTGGACATCTGTGTTCGTGAATCTGTTGCAATCATGTTCATTGCATTATGGAGAAGGAAGCTGAGCAAGCAAAGAAGAAAGTTGTCGGTGCGAAATGGACGTATTTTTCGAACGTAGTCAGCAACAACAGTACACAGCCGGCGCTTCTTTGTTTACATTCCCGGAAGATGCAGTCAAGATGGAAGAACTCGGATAACAGAGACTCTAACCAGGAGGACTTTTGACTTCGATACACAGACGCCTGTAGAGAACTGGGACAACACAGACTCTTACCAGGATTACTTTGATTTGGATGACAAAGACGCAGACGTGCTACTGTGAGTATGCAGCTTTGGCTTCTAAACATTTGATCGCTTGACCGTGTGTGCGCAACTTTTTTTTGCGTATGTACGTAACTTTTTAAAAATATATAAGCTTTATGAACCTTGGGTTAGGTGAACGGTCTTTTGGGCTGAGTGATTGTGTGTGTTGATCAGGTGTTTGAATTGTATTGGCGTGTTCTATGGAGCTAGGAGCTAGCAGAGGAGCTAGGAGCTAGCGTAACAAACACGCAGGTGTTTTTATGCAGGATTAATTTGTGGCATATTAAATATAAGCCTGGTTGTGTTGTGGCTAATAGAGTATATATATGTCTTGTGTTTATTTACTGTTGTAGTCATTCCCAGCTGAATATCAGGTCACCCCCGGCTCTCACAGCATCTTCCCTATCTGAATAGCTTCAACTCCCCACTAGTCCTTCACTTGCACTTTACTCATCCACAAATCTTTCATCCTCGCTCAAATTAATGGGGAAATTGTCGCTTTCTCGGTCCGAATCTCTCTCACTTCATGCGGCCATCATTGTAAACAATAGGGAACTTTGCGTATATGTTCAACTGACTACGTCACGCTACTTCCGGTAGGTGCAAGCCTTTTTTTTATCAGATACCAAAAGTTGCAATCTTTATCGTCGTTGTTCTATACTAAATCCTTTCAGCAAAAATATGGCAATATCGCGAAATGATCAAGTATGACACAGAATAGATCTGCTATCCCCGTTTAAATAAAAAAAATTCATTTCAGTAGGCCTTTAACCTTGTTGTAGGTACCGAACCCCACCAGTTTCATATGCGCATTCACCAAACCCTTCTTTAGTGAAAAATAAAATGTGTTTTTTTTCTTTCAAATCCAAGACAAATTTATATGTTTTTTTTACTGGTGCAGAAAATGAACCGTGCATGAACATCACCTTGTTCAAAGAACAAAACGA
Source organism: Entelurus aequoreus (assembly GCF_033978785.1). NCBI lineage: Eukaryota > Metazoa > Chordata > Actinopteri > Syngnathiformes > Syngnathidae > Entelurus > Entelurus aequoreus. The sequence goes on along the minus strand of NC_084748.1, from coordinate 36,752,022 downwards.
CCACAGTGAATGAACTCAGAACAAATTACACACCTGCAAATCAGTGTGACTTCTGCTGTTGCCTTTGAGAGAGCAGTTTAGATATGCGTGGCTTCACCTTGGCAAGTGCCACTCTCATGTCATTTTCACAGCAAGGTCTGTTCCTTTTCTTCGTTTTTATGTCCAGCACCCTCGAAAAGGATTGCTCGCAAAGACTGGGGGTATCCATAATTCGCCGATAAAGAGAAGTTTTTATTCCCACGATGAGTCGGGTGTGTCTTGACCTCCGCGGCGGAGGCTCCGCCGAACCCCTGAGGCCGACTCACCGAACCCCTAGGGTTCGATCGAACCCAGGTTAAGAACCACTCACATAAGAGAAGGGGAGAGGGCACGGGACGAGAAGGAACAAGACGGGAGATTTCGGGGATCAGACTGGCTGACAGAATGTACAAAAAAACGGCCACGTAAGTACGTCCGTCAATCTGTGATGTCACAAATGGCCCACTGTTATAAAAAAAAAAAAGACTTTCTGATTTAACGCTCTGGCATTTTTCAACATTGTATCCAATACCGCTGCACAATCATTCAAATGTATTGTCGGTGTTCTGGCAAGATGTGAGCTTATGTAACGAAATTTCGTTCTTATATGTGCTGTAAAGTTCAAATTTGAATGACAATAAAAAGGAAGTCTAAGTCTAAGTTTATGTGCTCCCCATAGGAACTAATGCACCGATTACATCTGCGCATGTGAACCAATCCAGGGAACGCGGATATTTAATTGCACATTGAAGGACACTTTCATGTGAGTACAACCGGTACGCTAAATAATGCTATATTTTTGTATTTTGTCATGTTATATACATATTTCACTCCACAAACGATTATTGGCCTGAACTACTTAAGGTGTATATGTACTAAAAAAATGTGCTAACTTAATAATTAACGCAAAGCTGATCTACTAAACTTGTGCGTAGAGGACTGCGTCTCTTAAGTAAGCAAAATAAGGAGTGCAATCCATTTAGCGTGCCTCTCTTTATCCATCCATCCATTATCTACTGCTTGTCCCTTAGAAATATGCATAATATATGCTGATCATCAGAAGGCCCACAATACTGGGAGAAAAAAATGCAAATAGAACTATTTAGCACATGGGTGTCAAACTCTGGCCCCCGTGTGATTTCACTTGGCCCTTGAGGCGATATCAAATTAACACTAGAGCTGGCCCGCCGATTATATACAGCGGCGGTGCCGCGGTAACACCGCATTCACCGCTAATTCTCATACTTGCCAACCCTCCCGGGAGACTCCAAAATTTCAGTGCCCCTCCCGAAAATCGTCAAGGCCGCTTTTCATCCAGTCCAACGAGTGCTGGCCCAGTCACATAATATGTACGGCTTCTGCACGCACCAACACAAGTGAATGCAACGCATACTTGATCAACAGCCATGCAGGTCACACTGAGGGTGGCTGTATAAACAACTTTAACACTGTTAGAAATATGCGGCACACGTTGAACCCACACCAAACAAGAATGACAAACACATTTCGGGAGAACATCCGCACCGTAACACAACATAAACACAACAGAACAAATACCCAGAACCCTTCGCAGCACTAACTCTTCCGGGACGCTACAAGGTGTGTGTGCGTGTTGGGTTGGGGGCGGGGGGTTAGGTGTATTTTGTAGCGTCCCGGAAGAGTTAGTGCTGCAAAGGGTTCCGGGTATTTGTTTTGTTGTGTTTATGTTGTGTTACGGTGCGGATGTTCTACCTAAATGTGTTTGTCATTCTTGTTTGGTGTGGATTCACAGTGTGGCGTATATTTCTAACAGTGTTAAAGTTGTTTATACGGGCACCCTCAGTGTAACCTGTATCGCTGTTGATCAAGTATGCGTTGCATTCACGTGTGTGTGCGTACAGAAGCCGCACATCTCTTGTGACTGTGCCGGCACGTTGTTAGAATGGATGAAAAGCGCACGTGACGACAGCTCGTAGAGGACGTGTTTTTTACTTTGTAACATTTTTTTTTTAAGTGCATCAATTTGCCTACAGTGTAAAAAAAAAAAAAGTTTTTTAAACTATAAATATGTTTGACTGATTTGAACCATTGGATACTGAAAAAAATACTTCAACTAAATAAATAATAACAAATTCAAATTGATCAGTACTATTGACAATATATAAAAAAAAACTTTAACCAACAAAACAATAAAATAATTTGTGTTATTTATATATTTTTTTATATATTTGTGCTATTTACACTATATTGCCAAAAGTATTTGGCCACCCATCCAAATGATCAGAATCAGGTGTCCTAATCGCATGGCCCAGCCACAGGTGTATAAACTCAAGCACTTAAGCATGGAGACTGTTTCTACAAACATTTGTTAAAGAATGGGCCGCTCTCAGTGATTTCCAGCGTGGAACTGTCCTAGCATGCCACCTGTGCAACAAATCCAGTCGTGAAACTTCCTCCCTGATAAATATTCCAAAGTCATCTGTCGGCTTTATTATAAGAACATTTGTGGATGAACTTGACTGGCCTGCACAGAGTCCTGACTTGAACCCGATAGGACACCTTTGGGATAAATTAGAACGGAGACTGAGAGCCAGGCCTTCTCGACCAACATCAATGTGTGACCTCACCAATGCGCTTTTGGAAGAATGGTCAAAAATTTCTATAAACACACTCCGCAACCTTGTGGACAGCCTTCCCAAAAGAGTTGAAGCTGTAATAGCTGGGAAAGGTGGACCGACATCATATTGAACCCTATGGGTTAGAAAAGGGATGGCACTTCAAGTTCATATGTGAGTCAAGGCAGGTGGCCAAATACTTTTGGCAATATAATTTATATATTGTTTTTTAATGAAAATGAGGAGGTCAGGATTAATGGCTACAATGAGCACAATTTGTAGTGCACAGCTTTTCGAAGCGGGTTTGAAGCATGATACTGCGTGATACTGATAAAGCACGTTACGCGGGGTCACGTGCACCCCACCTGGTACTGCACTCAAGCGCCTTACAGTAAGGGTTTATAACGCCGAGTGTTGCATTGGAGTGTACTTACTGATCAATGCCGTCAGAGACGTTTTTTTTAAATTGTTGTCAACTGACTTTTTCTTTTTTAAGGGAAATTTCGGATACAACTGTACACCCTAATAGACTCACAGCAAAAGCGATAATAAGGGAAGTGACTAAACGTATTTTACTGGCATGTGTGAGTGTGGACGTCACGCTGCTTTTTGTATTAACCACACCTGCAGTCGGACGTGAGGTAACTGTTGTGTCTCAACATCTGCGGTGTAATCACACTTCTCCCTCTTGTCTCAAAGTGGGATATGCCCCGACATGTTTGTCTCTGCTCGGCACGTCCACTCGCAGACATGTGACTGACTAATCCCTCAACGTGGATGACTGTGTCACATACACAAACTTGACCTCGCACACCCATGCCAGCCTCTGCTCACGTGCTGACAGTCACATCAGCTGTTTCCGTAATCCTTTCGGACGGCTTTTTTGAACAAGTCAATCAGAGGAGCACGGCTTGACCTTGATGCAAAGATCCAATCCAAATGTATTTTCAGATACTAGATATTGTCCCCTCGCCGAATCGCACTTCAAATTGTGCGGCTTCACGACATTGCAGATTTTTTTTAATGAAAATATATATTCTTAAGCACATTGTACACATTTTTGGCCTAACATGAGTGTTAAATCAAGTCGTATTCATGTTTTACATGTATTATAGTAGAGATGTCTGATAATATCGGACTGCCGATATTATCGTCCGATAAATGCTTTAAAATGTGATAACGGAAATTATCGGTATCGGTTTCAAAAAGTAAAATGTATGACTTTTTAAAACGCCGCTGTACGGAGTGGTACACGGACGTAGGGGGAAGTACAGAGCGCCAATAAACCTTAAAGGCACTGCCTTTGCGTGCCGGCCCAGTCACATAATACCTACGGCTTTTCACACACACAAGTGAATGCAAGGCATACTTGGTCAACAGCCATACAGGTCACACTGAGGGTAGCCGTATAAACAACTTTAACACTGTTACAAATATGCGCCACACTGTGAACCCATACCAAACAAGAATGACAAACACATTTCGGGAGAACATCCGCACCGTCACACAACATAAACACAACAGAACAAATACACAGAACCCCTTGCAGCACTAACTCTTCCGGGACGCTACAATATATACCCTCCGCTACCCTTAACCTCAACCCCGCCCACCTCAACCTCCTCATGCTCTCTCAGGGAGAGCAAGTCCCAAATTCCAAGCTGCTGTTATGAGGCATGTTAAAAAAAAATAATGCACTTTGTGACTTCAATAATAAATATGGCAGTGCCATGTTGGCATTTCTTTCCATAACTTGAGTTGATTTATTTTGGAAAACCTTGTTACATTGTTTAATGCATCCAGCGGGGCATCACAACAAAATTAGGCATAATAATGTGTTAATTCCACGACTGTATTTATCGGTATCGGTTGATATCGGAATCGGTAATTAAGAGTTGGACAATCTCGGAATATCGGATATCGGCAAAAAAATCCATTATCAGACATCTCTATATTATAGTGCAGTATTTGTTTTATTTTCTGCTGTAATGTTGTGGCGATCGATAAAGATATTCACCAAGTGGCACTTCCGTTCCCGCGGTTAGGCTGAACAAAGCTAACAACAACGCTAAGGCTAGTCTCGCCGCTACTGTATCTTCACCGCCGCAATCCAGTTCACCAACTTTTGGCAGAACAACTTTTTGACGCACTCCTGCCTCATCAATAACACATCTCCACTACTTAATGCTAACAAGACTGCTATCAGTAGCTGTGCGAGCAAAGCTAAGTGGAGATGAATGACTGTATGTTGATGCACTTCATCTTCGACATCACGACATCGGTGAGTCTTTGGCGTGAACCATGTGGGACACACAAGGCTAACAACACGGAATGCTAACAACACGGACAATGGTCGTCCCTGCGACTGTCAAGTTGACCAACTTTTGACGGAACAACTAATGCCGTTGGTTTCAGCACATTGGAAACCAGTTCTAACTTGGAGGAATTACCCAAGATGTGACAAATTATTTCCATGTAGTGGCCGGGTGACAACCATTACAATGACGCTTGGGGTATCCTCCAGGCTACCTGTGAGTACTGTAATCTATAGTAGAACACACTCTACATTTGGTGAAAGGAGTGTATAGGTGACTATATGGGTGTTATTTATTTATTATCCCAGAGTCGGGACCCTATGCATCGGTTGGGGACATCTCTGTGCTGCTGACCCGTCTCCGCTCGGGATGGTCTCCTGCTGGCCCCACTATGGACTGGACTCTCACTGTTATGTTAGATCCACTATGGACTGGACTATCACTATTATGTTAGATCCACTATGGACTGGACTATCACTATTATGTTAGATCCACTATGGACTGGACTTTCACAATATTATGCTAGACCCACTCGACGTCCATTGCATTCGGTCTCCCCTAGAGGGGGGGGGGGGGGGGGGGTCACCCACATCTGCGGTCCTCTCCTAGGTTTCTCATAGTCATTCACATTGACATCCCACTGGGTTGTGAGTTTTTCCTTGCCCTTATGTGGGCTCTGAACCGAGGATGTCGTTGTGGCTTGTGCAGCCCTTTGAGACACTTGTTATTTAGGGCTATATAAATAAACATTGATTGATTGATTGATTTCATGTTTAGAAGACTCTAATTATGTTAAAAGACATATTTAGAAGGTTGCAAACAGTTTTTTATGCTCCAGTAATTAATCGATTTATCAATAATAAGTATACTTTGCGGAAATGTATTTACCACAGTCAGGCATAGAACCAATTAGCCGCAATAAACGAGGAACCATTATATATCGAGTACAATTTTACTCGTAGAACGGTTTTGATTTGTTGTAGTTAAATGTTTTTTTTTTTACTTCAAAACAGTACACCGATAAGAAACTGTTGGCCACTGTTAGGAGACAACAAATTATTCAGGAGGAGACCGAAGGCAGAAGGAATATTGACCTCCGCAGCAAAGTAGTGGCTGTGGAGTATAATATATTTCAGGTGTTATGCAGTAAAAAGAGATATTAGTGTAATCAAAAGCACTCGACTTTAACAAGCAGGGATGACCTCAACACATTTAAGAAATAAACACCAACTTAGAGTGATGTCATGCTGGGAAAAGAGGGAAATGGCCAGGTGCGTGTCCCATCTGTGGGCATCTCAATTTAAAAAAAAACGACTCCCAACTTTATTGTGAGCCAAATTAACACATTGCAGACAGGATTCCCTTACTTTCCATATAAGGAAGTGAAACGGAGACGAATCTGATCAGCATGGCTGCCTCTCTTTGAGAGCTTATCTTTTTTTTTTTTTCCAGACACGAAAATGCAAGCGATTTAATCTACAGCCCTTTGAAGATGACCGCTGACGTCTACCTGTAGACAGGTCCTCTACTGGAGTATGTTAGGAACTCACAACTGCAAATATGAAAACCAGAAATGCAGCCTTACCTGTGTTTCTCCAGCTCGTTGTGCGACGATCTGAAAGGCAACAGACAAAAAGACAGGAATGAGCAAAAGACGAACATGCAACTATCTGCCGCGGTCCATCCATCCATCTTCTATTGTGCTTTATCCTGCTGAGGGCTAGAGCCTATCCCAAAAGTAGACCCGACTTGTACAGGCTACCTGTCAATCCCAGGGGCGATTATCAACGGCTGACTGAACGGGACTCAGACCCATGCCAGCTATATGAAAGTCATCTATCTGTATGCCAACTACTAAACTATTTCACATGTTTGTAACCTCTGCACACAAAGTACTACGGAAGGAACCATTTATTTAAAAAAATACAAACCGTTGGGATGACCTGACACAGTTTGGAGATAATATTTTTTTCTTTTTTGTGTGCACAAAAAAATCGATTCAAGTTCGAATCCCGATTCTAATTCATCCCAATTCTAAATTCGTAAAAAAAAATTCAAAAATCGATTAAAAAAAAAATTACAAACTTATTTTTTTTACAATTTATTTTTTAATCAGAATCCTACGGAGCCCCTAAAGGGACATGGGGGAAATTTTTTGTTTTATAATTTTTTGTTTTTTAAATTTTTTTTTAGACATGTATCTCGTGCGCACGAGAAATTTTTTATAAAGTTATAAAAAAAAAAAAAACATTTATAATTTTTTTTTTTTTTTTTTTTAGACATGTATCTCGTGCGAACGAGAAACTATCTCGTGCACACGAGAAAGTTTCTCGTGCGCACGAGATAGTTTCTCGTTCGCACGAGATACATGTCTAAAAAAAATAAATACATTTAAAAAATTATAATTTTAATAATTTTAAATTATACATTTTTTTTTTTTATAACTTTATAAAAAGTTTCTCGTGCGCACGAGATACACCGTAGAATCCTTTAAACAGAAAAAAAAAAACATTTTTAAGGCCATTTTCATGCAACCAGAAGGAGCTTTTCTAACAGGAAACCTGTTTAAAAAAAAAGTTAATTATAATAATATACCGAATCATACATTGCGAAAATCGGTTTAAATCGAGAATCTTGTTGAATCAAGAATCAATTCTGAATGAAATCGGCACTCCAAGAATCGGAATCGGATCGGATCATTAGGTGCCCAGAGATTCACACTCCTAGTGCGTTATCAATCCGTTTGGAGATTAGGGCCCTATGATTTCCGTGTTGACGGAATGGCTGATGCCAATAAAAAAAAAAGGAATATGCTGTTAAATGGGAAAAGTCGCAGAAATTGAAATAATATGACTGAAATTTTATTGTGAGGAAATGGAACGTTTGTCTGTGGGAAATCGCGTTTAGGGACGCAGACTCAAAGCGGACACTTCAAACACAGATATGCGGGGAAAAAAAATACGAAATTCATATCTTATTCTCAAATGACTTCTCCATGTCAGGTGATAGTTTTTGGGGGTTTTTCCAAAATGTTATGACTACTTGTCCAAAAGCCAAATGAAAAGCACGGAAAACCACCTTGGTAATGCTAATGTTAGCAGATTGACACAACCCCCAAAGCCAGGGATTGTAGCGTTACATTAATATGCTTTGACTTGAAATACTGAGCAAAAGTGTCCAATGATGTATTGTATCAATAAATGTAAGCTGTTTTGCATTTAATTCAAGGGTCAGAGAGCTTTAGGAGCCATTTTTAAGTTTTATTTTAGAAGATATTTCTGCATTGAATAATGGGATATAGGGCTGGGCAATATATCGAGTTTGTAAGATATTTTCTTAATTCATATCTTGTTTAAAAATATATCGTATAGCAATATATTTTTAAACAAGATATGAATTAAGAAAATATCGTAATATCGATATAATTTATTTCACGTTAAAAAGAAAAAATCCATGATTGGTTGGTCGTTTATTATGATGAGTCACAATTGGTTGAGATCAGGCCAATCAGAGGCAAGATAGGGCGGGTCATCGAACCAGGAAGGGAAATCACAACAGACATCCCAAATGACGACGAGAGAGTCGTAGGAGAGAAGAGCGATTTATATATTAAAAAAAACAGTGGAAGATGGCAGAGGGATTCTCTTCTTTTTATTTTTATTTTAGCGACGTAGACCACGTCCAGGAAACCCACAGTGCGTCTTCTTGGCCACATTTGGACAAATGTATGCGTCTGGATAAAACATTCATTTGAGTTGTTTACCATGTAAGCCCAAATCAAAACTGTTCTGAAGTTGGCAAGCCGGGCATATTTTGCACGAGAAATGCTGCCAAAAATGTATTATTTGCATAGCTATGTTATTTATTTTACGTAGAAAGAATATTTTCTATTTCATTTATGTTAGGTAATTCTGTGCTACTTAAACAGTTTATTTTCTGTGCTGTTAATACTCATCTTGACTAACTGGGTTAATAAAAGTGCCACTGACTGTTTACAGTATGGTTGTCATTCACTTCAATTTCACTGAACCTCACTCAAAAATGAATGTCTTTATATGTATACTTTCGAGATACACTATATTGCCAAAAGTATTTGGCCACCCATACAAATGATGAGAATCAGGTGTCCTAATCACCACAAGTGTATACAATCAAGCACTTAGGCATGGAGACTGTTTCTACAAACATTTGTGAAAGAATGGGCCGCTCTCAGGAGCTCAGTGATTTCCAGCGTGAAACTGTCATAGGATGCCACCTGTCTGGTAGACCCAGTGACCACTTGGAAAGACAAGTTGGCAACCGAGAAAGAACGGTGACAGCGAGGAAAGACTGCTGACATCTGGGAAAGACTAGGCCAAAGCACACCCTCCGTGAGGAGGAACCCAAAACCAATCGCTATGGAAAGGTATATTAAAAGATACCCCCGGGGTCGGGCGAGAGCGGGGGAGGATGATCGACCCACAGGCCAGACCAATGTTATGACCATCAATGACGGACAATCGACTACGGAACAGCTAAGCGATTTATCCCGGGTCTGCAGATGTGGGAAGATATGTAAAAATGAGAAAGGTCTCAAGATACACCAAACCAAGATGCACAAGATGCAACCTGAAAGTAATGTGCAACGCACAGGGAAACCTGGTGAGACGGAGGAGAGGCTGGGGCAGGACACAAACCACAGTCCCCAGAATCTCCAGGCACATGATGGAGATGGGGGCAGGAGTAGCATCGCTGGTGTGACGGAGGCAGTAAGGCACCACAGTGAGAGGGAAGTCACTCAGGATGCCAGACGGCATGGCCAGAACACTTGTGCTGGAGGCGTTCGGAAAGAACGAGTGAACTGGCCAACTGCAGCTGAAAGGAAAGAATGGGATATGTTTGACCGTGATGTCGACCAGGTGCTGGAAGCGGCGATCGCAGGAGACGTGGGAAAGAAGCTCAAGGCCATGTCCTCGATAATCTGGAGTATTGGCGCTGATCGCTTCGGAAAGAAAGAACAAAAAGGCAGAGTAAACATCCAGCCCAAGGAAAACAGACGCCTGAAGGAGATAGCAATCCTTAGAGGAGATCTGCGTAGGCTTAAGAAGGCCTTTCATGAAGCAACAGCAGATGAGAAACCAGCTCTCACAGAATTGCGAAACGGCCTGAGGGAGCGCATTAAGATCTTGCGACGAGCTGAGTGTCACCGCAGGAACAGGAAGCGGCGGTTGAAGGAAAGGGTGGCCTTCACAAAGAACCCATTCAACTACCTGTCGAAACTCCTGGGTGACAAAAGATCAGGAGAGTTGAAAGCAACAAAGGAAGAGGTGGAGGAGCACCTTCGGCAGGTCCACAGCGATCCCAGGAGGGAGGACACTTTGGAGGAGATGGAGAGGCTCATTAAACCAGCTGAACCAACTATTCCTTTTAAGGCGGAGGAACCAAGCTGGCAAGAAGTCAACAGCTTCCTCAAGAAGGCAAGAGGAAAATCAGCCCCAGGGCCGAACGGCATCTCGTACAATGTTTACAAGCATTGCGAAAGGCTCAGGAAACGACTCTGGAAGCTACTGACGGTGGCGTGGAGGAAGAACTTCCTTGCTGATGAATGGCTGGTGGCTGAGGGGTGCTTCATCCCTAAGGAAGAAAACTCTTCAGGGATTAAGCAATTCCGTACCATCTCCCTCCTTAATGTGGAAGCTAAGCTCTTCCTGGGGATTCTGGCGAAGAGGTTAACCACCTTCATGTTGGATAATGGCTACATGGATACTTCAGTTCCAAAAGGTGGCATTCCAGGGGTATCTGGCTGTCTCGAACACACCAGCGTAATCTCCAAGATCATTGAGGATGCAAAGAGGAACCACGGAGACCTAGCAGTCTTGTGGCTTGATCTAACAAATGCCTATGGAACGATACCCCACAAGTTAGTGGAGCTGACTTTGAAGACCTACCACATACCAGAGCGATTCCAGAAACTCTTGTGTCAGTACTTTGACGGGTTCAACATGCGATTCACCTGCGGAGAATTCACCACCAACTGGCAGAGACTCGAAGTGGGCATTGTCACTGGCTGCACAATTTCAGTGATTTTATTTTCTGCAGCCATGAACCTTCTTGTCAAGTCGGCAGAGAAGTTAGGTCGAGGCGCAGTCCTTGCAAGCGGAATCCAGATGCTGCCCATTAGAGTGTTCATGGACGACCTTACCATCACAGCAAGATCAGTGCCAGAAGGAAGATGGATTTTGGAGGACCTGATTGAGCTCACCAATTGGGCAAGGATGGAGTTCAAACCGGCAAAGTCCAGAAGCCTAGTTCTGAAGAAAGGGCGTGTTCAGGACCAGTTTCGCTTCAAGATCAGGGAGAACATCATCCCAACTGTCCAAGAGAAACCTGTGAAGTGCTTGGGGAAGTGGTATAGGGCAGACCTCAATGACCGGCTGAGTGTGAGAGAAATGCTTAGCCAAGCAGAAGCCTGGATGACATCCCTCGAAAAGAGCGGCCTCCCGGGCAAGTATAAGGCCTGGGGTTACCAACATGGGGTTCTCCCCCGTCTGCTCTGGCCACTCCAGGTGTATGAGGTACCTGTATCCACAGTTGAGAGTCTGGAGAAAAAGTTGAACACCTACTTGAGGAGATGGCTGGGTGTCCCAAGAAGCTTCTGTTCAATTGGACTGTACAGCACAGGAAGCAAGCTACAGCTGCCAATAACATCAGTGGTGGAGGAGTACAAGGTGACAAAAACACGCCAGGCCATGATGCTACGAGACAGCAAAGACGAGCGAGTACGGCAGGCAGGCATTGTCGTCAGGTCAGGCAGAAAGTGGTTAGCCAGCAAAGCACTGAGGGAGGCGGAGGATCGACTGCATCACGCGGACATTGTGGGATCAGTAGCCCAGGGAAGACTTGGTCTGGGTTGCTCATCCAGAACAAGATGGAACAAAGCTGACCCAAAGGAGCGGCGAGGCTTGGTGCAGAGGGAGGTCCGAAAGGCTGAGGAGGAAAGCCGGTATGTCAAGGCAGTAGCCATGAAAAAACAGGGCAGCTGGACTAGATGGGAGAGTGTAAAAGACAGATCTCTAACCTGGCAGGACATCTGGAGCATGGAAGGCCACCGGATCAAGTTCCTGCTGTGTTCTACATATGATGTCCTGCCCACCCCATCAAACCTCCATACTTGGGGAATGGTAGAGAGCCCCAGCTGCACACTCTGCGGGAAGATAGCTAACCTGGAGCATGTCCTCTCCTCTTGTCACTCAAGCTTAGCAGATGGCAAGTTCCGGTGGCGTCATGACCAGATCCTTGCTCAGCTGGCAGAAGGTGTTGAGCAGGCCAGGAAGAGGACAAGGCAGCTCTCTAATGGGCCACGCTTCATCCACTTCGTCAGGGCAGGTGAAAGCGCAGCAGCAGGAGGGAGGAACATAGGAGTCCTGGCCACAGCAAACGACTGGGAGATGCAGGCCGACCTGAAGAAGCAGCTCAAATTCCCAGAGGAGATAGCCCACACTACCCTGAGACCTGATATTGTTCTGTGGTCTAGAGGAACCAAACAGGTGGTGCTTATTGAGCTGACAGTACCTTGGGAAGAGAGGATGGAGGAGGCGTACGAACGCAAGCTCAAGAAGTACCAAACCCTCATCCTCGAGAGCCAGCACAATGGATGGAAGGCCTGGAACCTACCGGTGGAGGTGGGCTGTAGAGGCTTTGCGGGGCGGTCGCTCTGGAGAGCACTCGGACTGCTAGGGATCGAGGGGCTGGCTAGGAAGCGGCTGGTAGCCAACACCACTAAAAGGGCAGAGGAAGCATCACGCTGGATTTGGTTACAAAGAAAGGTGCGGTGGCAGAGCTGACCTACTGAAGGACTAGGGACATAGAGTTGGGTGGCATTCAGCGGGGGTAGATCCAGGACGCTGGATCTGCCGTCGAGCCCCTCCGAAGCGTCATGGGCTTAATTCGACGAAACGTTGATGACGGGGGGTGCCCATTTGAGAATCTGCTGATGCCAACCAACTCATGTCCAGTTGAGGTATGCGGTCAAGCTTAGTTTTGGCTCAGGGAGGAGGACGTCCCTGCCATGCAGAGTCCCGCCGGTGCCTTGATGGAAGGAGAGATGAAGAGAGCGAGGCCACAGGCTCACAGATGGTGCAGGGGCGAGTACCTGTAAAGGTGAGCCAGTTGCGATACCCTTATCGTATTTTGCATATATATATTTGGCCACCCATACAAATGATGAGAATCAGGTGTCCTAATCACCACAGGTGTATACAATCAAGCACTTAGGCATGGAGACTGTTTCTACAAACATTTGTGAAAGAATGGGCCGCTCTCAGGAGCTCAGTGATTTCCAGCGTAAAACTGTCATAGGATGCCACCTGTGCAACAAATCCAGTCGTGAAATGTCCTTGCTCCTAAACATTCCAAAGTCAACTGTCGGCTTTATTATAAGAAAATGGAAGAGTTTGGTGGAGGAGGAATTATGGTGCGGGGTTGTTTTTCAGGAGTTGGGCTTGGCCCCTTAGTTCCAGTGAAAGAAACTTTGAATGGTCCAGGATACCAAAACATTTTGGACAATTCCATGCTCCCAACCTTGTGGGAACAGTTTGGAGCGGGCCCCTTTCTTTTCCAACATGACTGTGCACCAGTTCACAAAGCAAGGTCCATAAAGACATGGTTCCATCCCTTAGCAGGGGTCACCAAACTTTTTGAAACCAAGAGCTACTTCTTGGGTACTGATTAATGCGAAGGGCTACCAGTTTGATACACACTTAAAATAAATTGCCAGAAATAGCCAATTTGCTCAATTTACCTTTAACTCTATGTTATTATTAATAATTGATGATATTTACACTTAATTGAACGGTTTAAAAGAGGAGAAAACACGAAAAAAATGACAATTAAATTTTGAAACATAGTTTATCTTCAATTTCGACTCTTTAAAAAAGAAGAGAAAAAACTAGCTAATTCGAATCTTTTTGAAAAAATTCAAAAAAGAATTTGTGGAACATCATTAGTAATTTTTCCTGATTAAGATTAATTTTAGAATTTTGATGACATGTTTTAAATAGGTTAAAATCCAATCTGCACTTTGTTAGAATATATAAAAAATTGGACCAAGCTATATTTCTAACAAAGACAAATCATTATTTCTTCTAGATTTTCCAGAACAAATTTTTTTAAAGAAATTCAAAAGACTTTGAAATAAGATTTAAATTTGATTTTACAGATTTTCTAGATTTGCCAGAATATTTTTTTTGAATTTTAATCATAATAAGTTTGAAGAAATATTTCACAAATATTCTTTGTCCAAAAAACAGAAGCTAAAATGAAGAATTAAATTAAAATGTATTTATTATTCTTTACAATAAAAAAAAAAAAAATTACTTGAACATTGATTTAAATTGTCAGGAAAGAGGAGGAAGGAATTTAAAAGGTAAAAAGGTATATGTGTTTAAAAATCCTAAAATCATTTTTAAGGTTGTATTTTTTCTCTAAAATTGTCTTTCTGAAAGTTATAAGAAGCAAAGTAAAAAATGTAATTAATTTATTTAAACAAGTGAAGACCAAGTCTTTAAAATATTTTCTTGGATTTTCAAATTCTATTTGAGTTTTGTCTCTCTTAGAATTAAAAATGTCGGGCAAAGCGAGACCAGCTTGCTAGTAAATAAATAAAATTTAAAAAATAGAGGCAGCTCACTGGTAAGTGCTGCTATTTGAGCTATTTTTAGAACAGGCCAGCGGGCGACTCATCTGGTCCTTACGGGCTACCTGGTGCCCGCGGGCACCGCGTTGGTGACCCCTGCCCTAGAGAGTACTGTTTTAGAATAACTCACATTCTTTCATCCTTTAAACGTTCCTAATTTGTAATGCCCGGGATTGAAGATTGGTAAAGATACTATTCGTTTTCTACCTTTAAATACTGTGGCCGCATTGTAGTACGCAGAGACCAGGTCGTAGGTCATTCTGATTGACATACGTGGCACACAAGTGAGTGATTGCAGGTCGTTAGTATTTAAGTGAGGGCAAACCGGGAGGTGCCTAACACCGTGCCTTCCACATACAAACAAGCAACATGCACTCACTGCTGTTATTGCCCACACGCTGACCGAGCAGCAGTGTGGATAACACCCCCCCCACCCACACACTCAGACGTCTGGAGGCCTCCATTGCTGCAGAATTCCACAGCCTGTGGGCTATTCTGAGGAGCGAGCATCCCCCACCGCCCACCCCGGTTACGATATGCAGGGACGGGGAACATCGGGCCGTGTTGTCGACGAGGCCGTCATGGATACCACAACAATAAAAACAAAAACAGGGACGACAAAAGTGTGAAGCGGCGGGGGCGTGAGTGGGCGGCAGACGCACAACAAGCCCTTTCATATTTTGCGGGCCGGGTTGGGAGCCCTTGTGCTGGCGAAGCAGCGGTTTCCACAGCTGTGTCGGCGACTGCAAGGCATCTGAGTGGGCACCACGGGATGCGACTGGCGGTATAGAAAATGTGCTGTCTGTGTAAAACCATTTTACGTGACAGTGACAAAGTAAAAAGTGCTTATAAAAAGTGGAGGCAATGGTTGTCATGGCGACCCCTGTTAGCACAGGCCTGCAAAAACGAGCAACAATGGGGCCACTAGACGGCAATAGTGCTCACTGACAGTACATATGATATCATACATCAAATATGATATGTGCATAGAGCTTTTGTAAGTAAAACCATTTTGCAGCACGCAGTAGGAGTGTAGTATATTTGCTGCAGAAGCGCTATAGCTCTGTGGTCCACCATTGTTGTGTTGGTTGTGACGTACTCCTGGACTTAACACTATTTAAAGTACCAGAAGAGTGGAAAAACATGTTATGCTTAATTGTGTTTCATTGTATCCTTTAAAGCAGGGGTCCCCAACCTTTTTGCACCAGGGACCGGTTTAATGTAGGCATTATTTTCACGGACCGGCCTTCCATGTGTGGCAGACAAATATAGCAAATAAGTGCATGACAAAATGAATACATGAAAAAACTCACCATAACATTGAATTAGTGGAAGCCCCTGGCCTTTTCCTTTTGCAAAAAAAACTCTCCTTAGACTTCTGTTTTTTACTCATTTTTGCAAGTGGTAGGCTTTTTTTGGCTTTAGTATCTGATGGGTTATAGGTGATCGATCACATTCAAGGACAAGAGCATGGATATATAAGAAAGCTAGAAATACTTGCCATTAGTTCCAATAGATTTCTGAGGATTTTCTATTTCCATTCTAAAAGTTATGTATTCATATTTTGTGCAATATTTCACACGAAGATACACTAATGTTAGCTTTTTTTTTAGAGATAAATGCTTTAAAATGTAATATCGGAAATTATCGGTATTGATTTCAAAACGTAAAATTAATAACTTTTTAAAACGCTGCTGTACGGAGTGGTGCATATCCGGTAAAACACGGACGTAGGACATACTTGCCAACCCTCCCGATTTTCCCGGGAGACTCCCGAATTTCAGTGCCCCTCCTGAAAATCTCCCGGGGCAACCATTCTCCCAAATTTCTCCCGATTTCCACCCAAACAACAATATTGGGGGCGTGCCTTAAAGGCACTGCCTTTAGCGTCCTCTACAACCTGTCGTCACATCCGCTTTTCCTCCACACAAACAGCGTGCCGACCCATTCACATAGTATATGCGGCTTTTACACACATATAAGTGAATGCAAGGCATACTTGATCAACAGCCATACAGGTCACACTGAGGGTGGATCTTATAAACAACTTTAACACTGTTACAAATATGTGCCACACTGTGAACCAACACCAAACAAGAATGACAAACACATTTCGGGAGAACATCGGCAACGTAACACAACATAAACACAACAGAACAAATACCCAGAACCCCTTGCAGCACTAACTCTTCCGGGTTGCTACAATATACACCCCCGCTACCACCAAACCCCGTCCCCAACCCCGCCCACCTCAAACCCCCCCAACCCCCCCATCTCCCGAATTCAGAGGTCTCAAGGTTGGCAAGTATGCTCTAGTACAGTGGTCCCCAACCACCGGGCCGCTGTCCGGTACCGGGCCGCACAATAATTTTTTTTTTTTTTTTTTTATTAAATCAACATAAAAAACACAATATATACATTATATATTAATATAGATCAATACAGTCTGCAGGGATACAGTCTGTAAGCACACATAATTGTATTTATTTATGAAAAAAATAAAAATAAATAAAAATAAAAATAAAAATAAAAATAAAAATAAAAATAAAAATAAAAATAAAAATAAAAATAAAAATAAAAATAAAAACTAGGCCAAAGGAGATGTGTATTTTCTTCCTTCAGCACAATTATTATATGCAACAATTTAGCACTTCTCCATTAACTACTATGGTCACTTAGTTCCTGATCTGCCCTGATCTTAGGTCATCAACCTGCCACGGACTGTAACAAATATAGTAAACGGCTACATTCTATCAGGAGTTTTATAATACATCTATGAACAAGCTTATTGGTGTGTCTGGTGGGAGTTAAGTAGGGGAAAATGCGGTCGGTTATAAATGATTTAATGTCTCTGTGCGGCCCGGTAGCAAATGCGTCACGGACCGGTACCGGTCTCCCGACCGGTGGTTGGGGACCACTGCTTTAAAGCATATCCAATTGTGTTTACAATCTGCAAAGTATGTGAAAATACCGTCTAAACATCACAAAATGGCACAAATTCAGTCGTCCATTTTGAAAATTCCACTCCGAACATCTTTGGTAATTTCCGTAGATTCGGGGTCGGATGACGTCGCTGGACGAACGCTTCAGCACTCTGACCATGTCATCAGATCAGTCATACTTGAAATTCGCAAACATTGGTAAGAAATGTGACTCACAGTCCTAATGTAAGACAAGCACACTTATACTTGGCTTTTCTAATGCATTCAAAATTGTAAATAATTAGCTAATAATTGAGTCAACAGATGGAGAGTCCTCTATCGCGCTCATTATACTCTCAAAAAAACATGCAGAAAGCGACAACAATACTCGATTCACATGTCCTGACCAGAAAATGAACCAAATATGAGTGATATTGTTATTATAATCACCAACGCAGACAGACTTTTTTAGCAGCGCATTCATAGCAGTGAGCTAATGCTAGCTTACGCTGCTATTGTTGACACACACGGTTGCTTCTGCTTCGGCTCAAACTTGGTAAAAGTTCATTCTAGATTACAATTCATGCATCTCTCATCTGGTAGTAGATACAGGTGGCCTTGGACCGAGAGAATGGTCGTCGTTGACATCCCCCGAGACGCTGAAAAAGACACAGTCTTTCTTGAGGATTGTGATTGATTCTTCATCGAAACAGGATTACCTCAGCGTCCCGTCGGTCGGCATCCCAGCGAGAGTGGAAAACGTACAGTAAGGGTTTATTTAATTTTGCTTTATTATGGTTAATTTTTATGTTTAGCACCTATCAATGTTGCTGACGCTAGTATAGTGTTTCAATAAATCTGCATCCGTTTAGCGCTCAACTTCTGAAACTTATTGCTCATCCTCTTTGTGTTCGGGCTCAAAAATATAAGGTTCTAGATCATAATTTCCCCCCAAAAATCATTGTTGGCTTTCACAAAGTCTACTTGATTAGCATTGTTGATGATGGGGAAGGGATCCATATATATAATATATATATACTGTATATTATATATATGCGTGTGTGTGTGTGTGTGTATAATAGCTTCAATATAGAGGCAACTTGTTTTTCCATTAGTCTGTTACTTTAGGTAGACTGTATTAAAGATTTACATAGAATTGCCATTTTGTACAAAACAAATAATTGCACCTTATCAACTAAGGACTTACTTGTTAAAGAAACAGCAACACTCTTTTGAGTGTGGCAATTTTTGGGAAATTCCTCACTCCGTCGTGATACGTTGACAGTTAGAGAAAAAAAACAAGGGAGGGAAAAGCAGGTCTGGTGCAAGAAGCTGAGTGGGCTGGAGTTTGTCACAAGTGTGTACTGTAGGTGTCTGTTTTAGCCGCCACACCCACCTGCAACATCGCCATGCACACCCCTCACTCATACACGCACACACGATTGTGTTATGCTGTCAGACAATACCAGAGGAATGTGGAAGAGCATAGAGAGTAATGCAATGCCAGTTGATCCAACTGTACAAAACTATGCACCTCAAAGTGAAACAGTGAATCTGTAGCAGTGATACCACCATGTGACACGTGATCAGTAATATTACTAACCATTCAATGGTGATAAACTATTATGCATAATGGTAATGTAAAATAAATATTTATTTATATAATAAATAAATAAACATTAAACATTAACAACATTTAGGAATAGTTTATTGTAAGTACAACAGTGGTGATGATAGTAACACAATAATTATAATAATAATAATAATAGTAATACATATAAAATAATATATTTGCATAAAAAGGTCTGTTTTACAATATATTATTTTTATAATAATTTTGATTAATCTATTATTCATAATAATAAAAATATAAAACATATAAAAAAGCTTCTTTTTTTAAAATAAAATACATACTTCCAAAATAAATGAATAAATACAGAAAATTAACAATATTTTAGAATAATTTATGGTAAATATAATAACAATAGTGATGATGGTAACAAACAATAAGAAGAAGAAGAAATACATAATAATATAGCACCATAAAACGTTTTACAGGGTATTCATTTATTTCGTTTTAACAAATTAATAATATTACTAACAATTATCATAACACAATATTAAAGTATGCCTAATAGTTACAATAAAATAAAGCAATTTATATAAAAAATATATAATAAGATACATATTTCAATAATAAATAAGTAAATATTAAAAAAATATATAATCAAGAATAGTTTATATAAGTATAATAATGTAACAAAAATAAAATTAACAATACCACTAATAGTAACTATATAATAATACAATTTCAAAATAAAAAGATCTGTTTTACAGTCTATTCATTTATTTAATCTTAATAATATTAATAATAATAATACTTTATATCTGCATAATAAAAAAGGTCTGTTGGACAGTGTATCTATTCAATTCATTTTACATGCAACACATCATCTAAGCCCTACTTTAAGCGTACATCTGCACACTGATATTCAATCTAGTTACATGTATTCAAGTCAGGCCCCCGATGCGTCATTACATCTGCCAGTATGGCATATTCTACGCACGCGGTTTGTCCGTTTCAAACATGTTTGACAAGTTCCACCAAGAAACATCACAGGCTCACAATTTTAAAATCATCAAAAAGGTGTAGGAAGAAGTAGCAACTCTTGTCCGTGTCTCCGCAATTAACAGTAAACAAAGTTTGTTTACTTTCTGTGTTTGAATGTGAGAAGAATTGGGAGAAGAATTGACAGATGACTTTTTTTTTTGTAACTAATTAGAAAAAGTGGCGCAGTCCCAAACAAATACTAACTTTGTGTTAGGGTTGTACGGTATACCGGTATTAGTATAGTACGGCGATACTAATGAAACATTTTTGGTACTATACCGCCTCTGAAAAGTATCGGTCCCCCACGCCCTCATTGACGTCACGTCGTGTCATTGCTGGTTTACGAGCAGAGGAGCATGTTCGGCAGCGCACAATCACGGAGTACTTACAAGCAGACACAGTGTGTAGACAGAAAAGGGAGAACGGATGCATTTTGGCTTAAAAACTAATGATAAAGGGGTAGATATAACACTGAAACGCCCTCAGGAAGAGGTGCTCTAAGACAGTGGTCCCCAACCTTTTTGTAGCTGCACTTGAAATTTTTTTTTTTTTTTTTTTCATAAAGAAATACAATCATGTGTGCTTACGGACTGTATCCCTGCAGACTGTATTGATCTATATTGATATATCATGTATATCTTGTGTTTTTTTATGTTGATTTAATAAAACATTTAAAAATGAAAAAAAACTTCTTTTTTTTTCTTGTGCGGCCCGGTACCAATCGGCATCACAACATCTTCTTTAGTTGTTTTTTTAAAATGTATATTATGTTTATAAACTCAGGAAATATGTCCCATGAGGACTTTGAATATGACCAATGTATGATCCTGTAACGACTTGGTATCGGATCGATACCTAAATTTGTGGTATCATCCAAAACTAATGTAAAGTATCCAAACGACAGAAGCATGAGTGATTATTACATTTTAACTGAAGTGTACCGTATTTTCCGCACAATAAGGTGCACCTAAAAACCTCCAATTTTGTCAAAAGCTGAGTGCGCCTTATAATCCGGTGCGCCTTATATATGGACCAATATTGAGCCACAACAAAGTTAAACTTCATTTTCATAAAGTTTAGATCTCGCAACTACGGTAAGCAGCCGCCAACTTCTTTTTCCCCCGTAAAAGAAGAAGAAGCATGCGGTGCATGCTGGGATATATGACTGCGCGAGGCGTGCTGTTTTGATTTCCATTTGTTTGTTTATGTAAAGACCCCAAAATGGCTCCTATTAAGAGACACGCTTACGACGCAGAGTTTAAACTTAAGACGATCAGTCACGCAAAAGAACACGGGAATAGAGCAGCAGCGACACTGACTCGATTAATGACGACTTTGACGAGACGGAGCCGGGCATGTTGGATGCCGTACCCGCCCAACTGTTTAATTCGGACACTGAAGAAGAAGAATTTGAGGGATTCGTGGATGAGGAATAACTTCATAAAGTGAGCTTTACATGTTTATTTCGTGTGACATTAACGTTTGAGCAACATTGAGTTATTGATGTATTGTTATTGCTCTGCACTATTTCGAGTGTTACTATATTGTGATTGCACTAACGTTTGATTTACCGTAACAGTATCACTGTTTTTTACGTGCTTATTGAATCAGGGAAAAGTTCCCCTCCACTATGTGATATAAATGTTGCACTACTGTTATACCTTGCTGTTGTTAAAAGATAAACAACACACCACGTCACTGACTTTACCTCGGGGAAAATAATAAAACAGCTGTTTATTCATTTTGGAAGTGAACAGAGTTGTCAGAACGCTGGTTTGTAATCTATTAAAGGCCTACTGAAATGATTTTTTTTATTTAAACGGGGATAGCAGATCCATTCTATGTGTCATACTTGATCATTTCGCGATGTTGCCATATTTTTGCTGAAAGGATTTAGTAGAGAACATCGACGATAAAGTTTGCAACTTTTGATCGCTGATAAAAAAAAAGCCTTGCCTGTACCGGAAGTAGCGTGACGTCACAGGCTGAAGGGCTCCTCACATTTCCCCACTGTTTACAATGCAGCGAGAGCGATTCGGACCGAGAAAGCGACGATTACCCCATTAATTTGAGCGAGGATGAAAGATTCGTGGATGAGGAACGTGATGTTAAGATTTCATCATTGATATATAAACTATCAGACTGCGTGGTCGGTAGTAGTGGGTTTCAGTAGGCCTTTAATAAAGTTTGACTGACCTATCTGACTGTTTTGTTGACATTCCCTTTAGCGCAGCTCCATCTAATGGATGCATAGGTGCGCCTTATAATCCGGTGCACCTTATACATGAACAAAGTTTTGAAATATGCCATTCATTGAAGGTGCGCCTTATAATCCGGTGCGCCTTATAGTGCGGGAAATACGGTAGATAGAACATGTTAAAAGAGAAAGTAAGCAGATATTAACAGTAAATGAACAAGTAGATTAATAATTCATTTTCTACCACTTGTCCTTCATCATTTGACAAAATAATACAATAAAATGACACAATATGTTACTGCATACGTCAGCAGACTAATTAGGAGCCTTTGTTTGTTTACTTACCACATAAAAGACACGTTATATAGTATGTTTACTATTTTATTTAAGGACAAACTTGCAATAAGAAACATATTTTTAATGTACCCTAATCATTTTTTGTTAAAATAAAGCCAATAATGCAATTTTTTGTGGTCCCCTTTATTTAGAAAAGTATCGAAAAGTACCGGTAAATATCGGTATCGGGACAACACTACTTTGTGTGTGGAACACGAGAGTGGGTTACTGTGCCTTGCCAACCAGGTGTACATATATCGAGGATGCCCATACAGTAGGGAAGCACATGAATGGGGTGGATGCATGTATGATTGCAGAAATGAAAGCGGGGAGAACTAAGGTGTGTGTGCATGTGTGTGAAAAGAGAGAGGGAGTGTGTGTGAGGGAGAGAAGTAGAGTTTGACAGTGTACGCGTGGCAGTGTTTATTAGAAACCAAAACACAAGTGAGAGCCCAACCCAGCCCAGGCAGCAGAAAGATGGCAGTGTGCAGGAAAACAACAACTCCTCCCCTCACTCACTCATGGACCACTCACACTAACATGCAAAGGAGCAGCACACACACACACACACACACACACACACACACACCCATAGAGAGGGAGAAAAGGAGCAGGTAGATTTACCTATTGTTCTGACTTTTTCTGTTAATTGGCGATGCTTTTGTCTTCTTCCTGGAGAAGTCGTTACTGTAGGGTAAAACCGAGGCATAACCGTGCTCTGCCTCTATGGAAACAGAAGAAAAAAAGACACATGCATTTTCAGCAAAGTGGATGCAAAAGTCAATAATAAATAGATCATGAGCTGTCGTTGCAGCCCATAAACACGTATGCAATGTGCATGATATCCACAGTGACGCACCGATGCAAAAACATTCGGTCATAGTTAAGAAGATGCTCATTCATGTAAAAACATAAGCTACCATATTTTTTGCTCCACGTTCCATTGTTCACACACAGTGACATCATACCTGCGCCACATAACTGTCGAGTCAAACTTCTTTTCTTTTTTTTTTTAATAACAAGCGAGCACTTCGTCCGAGTTATAACCTAATCGTTGTCGTGTTGTCAATTTAGCTCAAAAAAATACCTCTGTCTCTTCTCTCCAAGTACTCTGCAGCCTCCAGCAGAATTAAAAGCGAATTAAGTTCCATCTTGTTTTGTCTTTAAAAAAAAAAAAAAAAGGAGACTGTGTGTTCACAGGTTTACTTAATTGTTGAATGAATTTAAAGAAAAAAATGTTTCAGTCCCGGTGGTTTAATCAGTTCTGACTCTTGGCGACTCCAAACTACAGTAGCAACAACATTCAGAGCCTAACTAAAAGTCGGCGAAGTGAGTGATGGCTGCCTTGTCCAATAGTGAGAAGGAAGAGGCGGGCGTTTAGTGTACATATGAACCAATGAACGGGCAAGGGAATATTAGCCGGGGATTTGATTGGCTCAGCGGTGTTAAAGTAATCCGGGACATACCCTAGCAACAGCCCGCCTTTTTCCTCATGCTTGGTATGACGTGTGGAAAAGCGACCGGTGATTGGCTACCAGCGAGAGTGGGCGTGTCTCACAGCTGAAACTAGGCTCTGTTGTTTTGGTTACCAAAGTTCTCAAGAGTGCATGTCTGACTTCAGACCGGAAGTGAAGTGTTTGTAGCGAGGCTGAACGTTGCAGGGAATGTTGTTGTTGTTTTTTTTTAATGCAACTTATTATGAATGCTTTGGAGAAGACCCAACTGGAAATTGCTCATGAGTTCTGCGAGCTATATTTTAAAAGATGAATTGTTATTTTGCAGGGGAAGTACAATAAAAAATGGGAAGGCACACAATAGCACACATGTTTTTAATTCAAAGTAGGCCTATCATTGTGTCTTTTTCCTCCTGGTCATAGCAGGGTGCTGTTTAATTGCATTATTTCTAGAGCCTAACAGATATTATATTGTTATTTTTTATTGTATTTGTATTGTGAGTATACAGTAATTCTTATAGTAATAGACATGTTATCACTGCATCACTACTATTTGATTGGTTAAGAACTTTTTTTTAAATTTTATTATGTTATAAATAAATAAATGATAAATGGGTTATACTTGTATAGCGCTTTTCTACCTTCAAGGTACTCAAAGCGATTTGACAGTATTTCCACATTCACCCATTCACACACTGATGGCGGGAGCTGCCATGCAAGGCACTAACCAGCAGCCATCAGGAGCAAGGGTGAAGTGTCTTGCCCAAGGACACAACGGACGTGACTAGGATGGTAGAAGGTGGGGATTGAACCCCAGTAACCAGCAACCCTCCGATTGCTGGCACAGCCACTCTACCAACTTCGCCACGCCGCCCCTAAATATATATATATATATATATATATATATATATATATATATATATATATATATATATATATATATATATATATATATACAGTATATATATATACTGTTTATATATATATATATATATATATATATATATATATATATATATATATATATATATATATATACAGTATATATATATACTGTTTATATATATATATATATATATATATATATATATATATATATATATATATATATATATATATATATATATATATATATATATATATATATATATATATATATATATATATATATATATATATATATATATGTGTGTGTTAAACTTTGTTGAACTACGGTCTGACGAGCATTGGGTTTATATAATGACTAATGAGCTATTCAAATAGGACAGTGGTTCTGGAACTTTTTTCACCAAGTACCACCTTAGAAAAAACTTGTCTCTCCAAGTACCACCATCATGATTTACAATAAAATACAGTAGCTTAGTATACATTAGTATTCATTAAAAACAATGAAGAAGTTTTATTTAACAAAATGTTTAATATGTTTGACCACTGTTTGCAAAGTAACACTGTGATAAGGCTCGAGTCACGTCATTACAATATTTAATTAAGCGATTGTTCGGCGTACCACTAGATGGAGCCCACTTACCCATACCACAGTTTGAGAATCCCTTAAAGGCCTACTGAAATGATTTTTTAAAATTTAAACGGGGATAGCAGATCTATTCTATGTGTCATACTTGATCATTTCGCGATATTGCCATATTTTTACTGAAAGGATTTAGAAGAGAACAACAACGATAAAGATCGCAACTTTTGGTATCTGATAAAAAAAAAGGCTTGCCCCTACGGGAAGTAGCGTGACGTAGTCAATTGAACATTTCCGCAAAGTTCCCTATTGTTTACAATGATGGCCGCCAGAAGTGAGAGCGATTCGGACTGAGAAAGCGACGATTTCCCCATTAATTTGAGCGAGGATGAAAGATTTGTGGATGAGGAAAGTGCAAGTGAAGGACTAGTGGGGAGTGGAAGCGATTCAGATAGGGAAGATGCTGTGAGAGCCGGGGGTGACCTGATATTCAGCTGGGAATGACTACAACAGTAAATAAACACAAGACATATATATACTCTATTAGCCACAACACCACCAGGCTTATATTTAATATGCCACAAATTAATCCCGCATAAAAACACCTAGGTGTTTGTTATGCTAGCTTCTAGCTCCTAGCTACTAGCTCGAGCTAGTTATAGCTCGAGCGGGTTATATGGACGGGACCCCGTCCATATAACCCGCAAATACAATTCAAACACCTGCACAACACACACACTCACTCAGCCCAAAGGACCGTTCACCTAACCCAAGGTTCATAAAGCTTTTATATTTAACCAAAGTTACGTACGTGACACGCACGTACGGGCAAGCGATCAAATGTTTGGAAGCCCAGCTGCATACTCACGGTATCGCGTCTGCGTCTGTGTATCCAAATCAAAGTCCTCCTGGTAAGAGTCTCTGTTGTCCGAGTTCTTCGATCTTGACTGCATCTTTCGGGAATGTAAACAATGAAACACCGGCTGTGTTGTGTTGCTGACTTCCCTCGCAAAATACTCCGCTTCGCAGCGACAACTTTCTTCTTTGCTTGCTCAGCTTCTTTCTCCATAATGCAATGAACAAATTGCAACAGATTCACCAACACAGATGTCCAGAATACTGTGGAATAATGAGATGAAAACAGAGCTATTTCGTATTGGCTTCAATGGGGAGCCATACCTCTGTTTCACTGGCTACGTCACGCGCATACGTCATCCTCCAAAGGCGTTTTCAACCGGAAGTTTAGCGGGAAATTAAAAATTGCACTTTATAAGTTAACCCGGCCGTATTGGCATGTGTTGCAATGTTAAGATTTCATCATTGATATATAAACTATCAGACTGTGTGGTCGGTAGTAGTGGGTTTCAGTAGGCCTTTAAATAGGATAGTATAGTAACACCTTATAGTCTTTGCAACAAAACTGGGTTATTGGATTGCAAATTTCACACAATTACAAATAAATATGGGGCAATTTAGCAGAGGATTGATAGCATAACTTTTCTGTAAGTAAAAAGTAAGCAGACAAATATACTTTATTTATGTTATACGGTAGCTGAAGAATATGAAGGTGAGGCTTACTGGCTGGTCTGCTTGTCACAATATTGCCAAAATAATATTTGCAGAGATATTAATACCATTAATGTGTAGATCGTACACTAAAGTTTAGTGTGCTTAATGTAAGTGTGACATCATTCTTGATAATCAGACTCTAAAATCGAAATACGAGGGTTGTTAAAAAAAAAAATAGATTCACACCCGAATCACGATTCTTAGTCAATCAGATTCTAAATCAAATTATAATTTCCAAAACCTAATTTAAAAAAACAGAAAAAAAAGAACTCTGTTTTTTGTCACCATTTATTGTCGTCAGACAACAAGAATGGGAATCAAATTGTGAGTTGTTGTAAGATTCACATCCCTAATAAAACTCTGTATTAGAGAGCCTCTTTTAGTACTGTGACTCGCCACACTGAGCAGTGGGGGCGATTGTGAGCTAGCAGATGCATGCCTCTACCATGTTTTATTAGCAAGGAAGCCAGCATTTGTTATGTTTTTGTTTTTTTTTAAGTCAGATGCAAGAACAATGTTTTAATGCTCTGCTGACTGAATGAATGAATGAATTATATGTATATATATATATATATATATTATATAAATATATATATATTATATTATATGAAATATAATATTATATATCAGTATATATTATATACTGTATATATAATATGTAAATATTACATATGTTATATTTTATATTGCTACTACGGTACATTTTTAGTATACTTTATACTATATATATATATAGTATCCTTTCCTTCCTTACACTTTCCATCCTTTGTAACTGAGCTACTGTGTGAAACAATTTGCCTTGTGGATCAATAAAGTTTGTCTAAGTCTAATGAATGAATGAATGAATATGTCTGCCAATATGGAGGATTATATATACCAGTGTATCTCTTCACTGGACTTTCAGACTAAGCAGAAGTGATCATACAAATTGAGTATAGTGCATGTACTTCACATACAAATACAGGAAGGTAAAAAAAAAAAGGACTCCAAATGTTTGAAAATGTTATTAAAGCATATAAATAGGACCGAAAAGTATTTAATGAAATTATTATGAAAGTGGATTACTCATTTCTTGTTCTTGTTATCACCTTAATGAGCTACCTGTATTACCAGTGATAAGGGCATACGAATTTAAGTTCACCTGGTGTAAAGGTC
Organism: Entelurus aequoreus; assembly: GCF_033978785.1. Taxonomy (NCBI): domain Eukaryota; kingdom Metazoa; phylum Chordata; class Actinopteri; order Syngnathiformes; family Syngnathidae; genus Entelurus; species Entelurus aequoreus. The sequence continues at coordinate 36,723,711 of NC_084748.1, read as the reverse complement.
ACAGCACATAATTCAGACCTTAAATTAGAAATGAGGTCACAATATACTGTAACTGAAGTAAATTGTTAGTTGATTGAAGTCCAAAGCCATAAAATGTTAGGTTTCGATCTTGATAATAGGCCACAACATGCCTGTAAAAGTGGATGAATCGCGAGCAAAGTCACACAATTCCCCAGATTATTGGAATGGTGTGGTGGATATACACACACAGGACACTTATTAATTATTACGGTTATAATTCACTGCGTTCTAGCCCATGTTTACTTGCATAGGTGCATAGGTGCTTTTACTTTGAAGGGTTGAGACACACCTCTGTGGTGCTGACGTAATTACCTGTGCGACAGTTTGGTTGTTGTGTTGTTCTCTCTGAAAATAAACGGAGTGTTACTTGGCTCTCCAAAGAGGAATAAATCTCCGTCGTTTCTCTGCCTACACTCCTACATTGGTGACCCCTTTTTACTCTTGGACGTTTCCAGAGTTTACTGAACATGTCTGCTACACTAAAGTTGCCCGACTTTTGGGAAGGGAACGCAATTGCGTGGTTCGCACAGGCGGAGGCTCAATTCGCCATCAAAGACATTACGGCGGACGAAACAAAGTTTTATCATGTGGTGGCGTCCCTTACAAGCTCGACTGCGGGGAGAGTGGTGAGTCTGCTAGAACGTCCTCCTGCACGCAACAAATACGCCGCTCTGAAGGCGCATCTACTGGAGACTTTTGGACTTTCTGAATCCGAACGTGCGCGCCAACTCCTCTCACTTCCCGGTCTCGGCGACAGTAAGCCTTCTGAGCTGATGGATCACATGCTGGCTCTGCTGGGAGACCATCAGCCGTGTTTTCTTTTCAAGGAACTATTCCTGCAGCAGCTTCCAGAACAGGTGCGTTTGGCACTTGCGAATTCATCTATTACTGATTTTCGCCAGTTGGCCAGGGAGGCGGACAAATTTTTCTCAGCTGGGAAGAAATGTTTTGCAGCCACGCCCCCTTCCACGTCTACTGCCACCAGTGATGATCATATGCACCAGCCATACTCCATCTCTGCCACCACTACTGTGCCCCGACATGCAAAGCAGTCAGGAGGATTGTGTTTCTACCACGCCAAGTTTGGCAACAAAGCCAAGAAATGCCTTCCCCCCTGTACATTCAGTGCGTCGGGAAACGCACCGGCCGCCACCTATTAGCAGCCGTGGGTGACGGCCGTACCAGCGGCTTGCTGTTTATTACTGACTCCCTCTCCGGTCGTCGCTTTCTTTGTGACACAGGTGCCCATATGAGTGCGCTGCCAGCATCAGCCACAGACATTCGCGCAGGGCCGTGTGGCCCCCCCCTTCTGGCCGCAAATGGCAGCACAATCCACACCTTTGGCACACGCACTGTGACAGTGAGTTTTGCTGGTCAGCGTTTTACCTGGGATTTTGTGTCAGCAAAGGTGTCCACTCCCCTGTTGGGTGCTGATTTCTTGTTTGCCAACAAGCTTCTAGTGGATGTGAGGAACCGCCGCCTCGTCCATGCTGAAACATTCGGCTCATTTCCCTGTGAACACAGTGACACTGCCCCGACGAAGCTGTCCAGTGCCCTCTCGCCCGCTGATGACTTTTCTCACCTCCTCAAGGAGTTCTCAGACATCACCGCACCTACCTTCTCCTCCGCCTCCGCCAAACATGGTGTGTTGCACTACATCTCCACCAATGGCCCGCCTGTGCACGCCAAAGCCCGGCGCCTTGACCCACACAAGCTCAGTATCGCAAGAGCTGAGTTCGACGCCATGGAACGCCTTGGCATCGTCCGCCGGTCGAACAGTCCCTGGGCCTCCCCCCTTCACCTGGTGCCAAAGCCCAATGGTGGTTGGCGCCCGTGCGGCGACTACCGACGCCTTAATGCTGTCACTACGCCGGACCGGTACCCTATTCCACACATCCATGACTTTTCTGCCCACCTGGCGGGTGCGTCTATTTTTTCTAAAGTGGACCTCGTCCGGGGCTATCACCAGGTACCAGTTCAGCCTCAGGACATTCCCAAAACAGCGGTGATTACCCCATTCGGGCTTTTTGAGTTTCTACGGATGCCATTCGGACTAAAAAATGCTGCCCAGACCTTTCAGCGATTGATGGACACGGTGCTGCGTGACTTGTCATTCATTTTTGTCTACCTGGACGATATCCTAGTGGCCAGCACGTCTGAGGCAGAGCACCTATCACACCTGCGTCTTCTCTTCAGTCGTCTCCAGCAGCACGGCTTGATCATCAACCCAGCGAAATGCCAGTTTGGACTGTCTTCCATGGATTTCCTGGGCCACCACATCACTACAGCAGGGGCGATTCCTCTGCCGTCAAAGGTGGAGGCAGTGTTGGGGCTTCCGCAGCCTCACACTGTCAAGGCTCTACAAGAGTTCTGCGGCATGGTCAATTTTTACCACCGTTTTGTGCCTCGGGCTGCCGACCTTATGCGCCCCCTATACAGCGCTCTCAAGGGTAAAAAAACTTCTAAGCATGCCCTTTCTTGGTCCACGGACATGTTGGCAGCTTTCTCTGCTACAAAGGATGCACTCGCGGACGCAACTATGCTGGCTCACCCGGTGCCTGACGCCCCTGTTGCTCTGACCACGGACGCCTCAGACTATGCTGTTGGTGCTGTTCTCCAGCAGTTGGTCAATAGTGTTTGGCAACCTCTCGCTTTTTTCAGCCGCCAACTTAGGTCCAGTGAGCAGAAATATAGCACTTTTGACCGTGAACTCCTCGCCCTGTATTTAGCCATCCGTCATTTCCGTTTCCTGCTGGAAGCCCGTCCGTTCACTGCCTTTGTGGATCACAAGCCTTTGACCTTCGCCATGGCCAAGGTGTCGGAACCATGGTCTGCCAGGCAACAGCGCCACCTAGCTTTTATTTCTGAATTTACCACGGACATTAAACATGTGTCAGGAAAAGACAATCCCGTGGCTGACTGCCTCTCCCGTGTGGTCATTGGTGCTGTCCACCTTGGAATAGACTATGCCCGAATGGCTGTGGACCAAGTTTCGGACCCCGACATTCAGGCGTACAGAACAGCGGTCACTGGCCTCCAGTTGGCGGACGTCCCGTTCGGCGATGCCGGCACAACGCTGCTCTGCGACGTATCTCTGGACCTGCCCCGTCCTGTGGTGCCGCAGGTCTGGAGACGGCAAGTTTTCGACGCCATACATGGCCTCTCGCACCCAGGCAGCAAGCCGTCACAGCGTCTCGTGGCAGCAAAGTTTGTCTGGCATGGCCTCAAGAAGGACATTCGCGACTGGGTCAGGACCTGTGTGGCATGCCAACGCGCTAAGATCCATCGCCATGTTAAGGCCCCGTTGGAGCAGTTTGCAGTTCCCGAAAGGCGTTTTGACCACGTCAACGTTGACCTGGTGGGACCCCTTCCTCCCTCCAGGGGATTTACTCACCTTCTGACTATGGTGGACCGGACCACCCGTTGGCCGGAGGTTGTCCCACTGTCAGCAACGACATCAGCTGATGTGGCCCGGGCCTTCATTGGTACCTGGGTCGCCCGGTATGGTGCCCCATCTGACCTTTCGTCTGATCGTGGCCCCCAGTTTACTTCCGAGCTCTGGAATACTGTTGCCTGTCAGTTGGGTGTCTCACTCCACCGCACTACAGCATACCACCCTCAAGCAAACGGCATGTGTGAACGTTTTCACAGGGACATGAAGGCCGCCCTTAAGGCTTCTCTCACAGACGACGGCTGGGTCGACAAGCTCCCGTGGGTGATGCTGGGGATTAGAACTGCGCCTAAGGAGGACCTCCTGTCTTCCTCAGCGGAGTTAGTTTATGGCCAGACCCTCAGAGTCCCAGGTGAATTTATACCCCGCACTACAGTCCCCTGGTCTGCTTCTGACCAGCGGCGTAGCCTCATGGACACTGCCCGTACCTTCCTACCAGTCCCGACCTCGCACCACTGCTTGCCCCAGGTGCACATTCCCCCTGACCTGCGAGCAGCGGGGTACGTGTTCATCCGCCACGATGCCCATAGGGGGCCCTTGCAACCACCATACGACGGTCCTTATCGGGTTGTGGAGGCTGGGGATAAGACATTTGTCATTGACATTGGGGGCAGACTGGATCGCGTCTCAGTGGACCGGCTGAAGCCAGCCCACCTGGATTTGGGCCGTTCAGTTGAGGTGGCTCAGGCACCACGTCGCGGTCGACCCCCACACTGCCAACCGACGTCTGCTCGCCGTCAGCAGCCGGCTGTCACCCTCCCGCTTCACCCCCCTCCACCTGCCCAGGAGCTTCGGAATCGCTTTGGGCGGGTCATTCGGGTCCCTGGTCGTTTCACTGGGCCAGTTCTTGTGAATTCTGGGGGGACGTGTGTGGTGGATATACACACACAGGACACTTATTAATTATTACGGTTATAATTCACTGCGTTCTAGCCCATGTTTCCTTGCATAGGTGCATAGGTGCTTTTACTTTGAAGGGTTGAGACACACCTCTGTGGTGCTGACGTAATTACCTGTGCGACAGTTTGGTTGTTGTGTTGTTCTCTCTGAAAATAAACGGAGTGTTACTTGGCTCTCCAAAGAGGAATAAATCTCCGTCGTTTCTCTGCCTACACTCCTACAATGGTATGTAAATCTCAGCAACATTGCCTGTTAAATTCCTTTTTTTTGGAATTTTGCCCATCATTCACAATTTGTTGCATTCTAATGTGTAATAATCGGCTTGTTCTAGATGGCTAGCAGTGTTGCTAATGGGGGCAAACCATTCAGCCTCTAAATTACGCTGAAAAAAAACGCTACAAAAACGGCCATCAATACTTCATTTGTGTTCTGTAACCTGCATAATATCCGAGCTGTGGCGAGATTGTTATTGTAAGAGCGAACGCTGAGGAACTCTTTTTCTAGCATAGTAACACATCGCCTTGCTCACAGAGACGTGAGCAAGAGGTAAGCTGGCTTCTGCAGCAGCTGGATGTCTTTTGAGTTTGCAATGCACAACACAACGCTACAGGACTCCAATCTGTACTGATTGAAAAACATGAACAATCATACTTACATACACTATATTGCCAAAAGTATTTGGCCACCTGCCTTGACTCACATATGAACTTGAAGTGCCAACCCATTCCTAAACCATAGGGTTCGATATCATGTCGGTCTACCTTTTGCAGCTATTACAGCTTCAACTCTTCTGGGAAGGCTGTCCACAAGATTGCGGAGTGTGTTTATAGGAATTTTCCACCATTCTTCCAAAAGCGCATTGGTGAGGTCACACACTGATGTTGGTGGAGAAGGCCTGGCTCTCAGTCTCCGTTCTAATTCATCCCAAAGGTGTTCTATCGGGTTCAGGTCAGGACTCTGTGCAGGCCAGTCAAGTTCATCCACACCTTGTCTTTATGGACCTTGCTTTGTGCACTGGTGCACAGTCATGTTGGTAGAGGAAGGGGCCCGCTCCAAACTGTTCCCACAAGGTTGGGAGCATGGAATTGTCCAAAATGTTTAGGTATCCTGGAGCATTCAAAGTTCCTTTCACTGGAACTAAGGGGCCAAGCCCAACTGCTGAAAAACAACCCCACACCATAATTCCTCCTCCGCCAAATTTAACACTCGGCACAATGCAGTCCGAAATGTAGCGTTCTCCTGGCAACCTCCAAACCCAGACTCGTCCATCAGATTGCCAGATGGAAAAGCGTGATTCATCACTGCAGAGAACGCATCTCCACTGCTCTAGAGTCCAGTGGCGACGTGCTTTACACCACTGCATCCCACGCTTTGCATTGGACTTGGTGATGTATGGCTTAGATACAGCTGCTCGGCCATGGAAACCCATTCCATGAAGATCTCTGTGTACTGTACGTGGGCTAATTGGAAGGTCACATGAAGTTTGGAGCTCTGTAGCAACTGACTGTGCAGAAAGTCTTTGCACTATGCGCTTCAGCATCCGCTGACCCCTCTCTGTCAGTTTACGTGGCCTACCACTTTGTGGCTGAGTTGCTGTTGTTCCCAAACTCTTCCATTTTCTTATAATAAAGGTGATTTTGGAATATTTAGGAGCGAGGAAATTTCACGACTGGATTTGTTGCACAGGTGGCATCCTATGACAGTTCCACGCTGGAAATCACTGAGAGCGGCCCATTCTTTGACAAATGTTTGTAGAAACAGTCTCCATGCCTAAGTGCTTGATTTTATACACCTGTGGCCGGGCCAAGGGATTAGGACACCTGATTCTGATCATTTGGATCGGTGGCCAAATATTTTTGGCAATATAGTGTAAGTACTTACAGTGTTGTTGATAGAGGGTTTCGAAGTTGTTTCAGAGGGCTGTGAAGGCATCTTAGGTTTTTTTTATCTTTAGAATCTTAAAAACGAAATAGCGTGTGTTCTTGTCTCTCATAATGATTTTGAATGACAGGCAAAATTCCCCCAAAAAGTGCAGTTCTCTTTAAAACGTGGGTCGCTCTGGTTGGCAGATGTTTGCGTCTTACTTTGTTGGACCACATTCTGAGAAACTCCAAACAACTTTAAGTATAAGTGATAAACAAAACACACACTTTTTGGGAGTTGTAGCTTTTTGTGTGTGCTGTGGTCGGTTTGTCAAAGGCTGGAGGACTTTTTTTGACGGCGCTAATTGAATGTTGGCTTTGTTGATGTTGGTCGTTTGAAATGTTTGCAGGGGAGTTAAGTATGCACATGTAAACATGGCTCAGACATGTTGTCCGCCCTCTTTACAGTTACACACGCTATGTCCGACTATGTCACCATGTAGCCTTAAAGGCCTACTGAAACCCACTACTACCGACCACGCAGTCTGATAGTTTATATATCAATGATGAAATCTTAACATCATAACACATGCCAATACGGCCGGGTTAACTTATAAAGTGACATTTTAAATTTGCGGCTAAACTTCCGGTTCGAAACGCCTCTGAGGATGACGTATGCGCGTGACGTAGCCCGGGGAACACGGGTATGCCTTCCACATTGAAGCCAATACGAAAAAGCTCTGTTTTCATTTCATAATTCCACAGTATTCTGGACATGTGTTCGTGAATCTGTTGCAATCATGTTCATTGCATTATGGAGAAGGAAGCTGAGCAAGCAAAGAAGAAAGTTGTCGGTGCGAAATGGACGTATTTTTCGAACGTAGTCAGCAACAACAGGACACAGCCGGCGCTTCTTTGTTTACATTCCCGAAAGATGCAGTCAAGATGGAAGAACTCGGATAACAGAGACTCTAACCAGGAGGACTTTTGACTTCGATACACAGACACCTGTAGAGAACTGGGACAACACAGACTCTTACCAGGATTACTTTGATTTGGATGACAAAGACGCAGACGTGCTACTGTGAGTATGCAGCTTTGGCTTCTAAACATTTGATCGCTTGACCGTATGTGCGCAACTTTTTTTTGCGTATGTACGTAACATTTTTAAAATATATAAGCTTTATGAACCTTGGGTTAGGTGAACGGTCTTTTGGGCTGAGTGATTGTGTGTGTTGATCAGGTGTTTGAATTGTATTGGCGTGTTCTATGGAGCTAGCATAGGAGCTAGGAGCTAGCATAACACGTACCGTACCGTACGTGCGCGTCACGTACGTAACTTTTTAAAAATATATAAGCTTTATGAACCTTGGGTTAGGTGAACGGTCTTTTGGGCTGAGTGATTGTGTGTGTTGATCAGGTGTTTGAATTGTATTGGCGTGTTCTATGGAGCTAGGAGCTAGCATAGGAGCTAGGAGCTAGCATAACACGTACCGTACCGTACGTGCGCGTCACGTACGTAACTTTTTAAAAATATATAAGCTTTATGAACCTTGGGTTAGGTCGGGGGTCGGCAACCCGCGGCTCTAGAGCCGCATGCGGCTCTTTAGCGCCGCCCTAGTGGCTCTCTGGAGATTTTTCAAAAATGTATGAAGAATGGAAAAAGATGAGGGGGAAAAAAATCTATTTTTTTGTATTAGTATGGTTTCTGTAGGAGGACAAACATGACACAAACCTCCCTAAGTGTTATAAAGCACACTGTTTATATTAAACATGCTTCACTGATTCGAGTATTTGGCGAGCGCCGTTTTGTCCTACTTATTTTGGCGGTCCTTGAACTCACCGTATAGTTTGTTTACATGTATTGATTGATATAACTTTCTCCGACTTTCTAGGACGTGTTTTATGCCACTTTTTCTGTCTCATTTTGTCCACCACACTTTTAACGTTGTGCATGAGTGCACAAAGGTGAGTTTTGTTGATGTTATTGACTTGTGTGGAGTGCTAATCAGACGTATTTGGTCACTGCATGACTGCAAGCTAATCGATGCTAACATGCTATTTAGGCTAGCGATGTGTACATATTGCATCATTATGCCTCATTTGTAGCTATATTTGAGCTCATTTAGTTTCCTTTAAGTCCTCTTAATTACATTTATATCTCATGACACACTGTCTGTATGTAATATGTCTTTTAATTTTTTGCGGCTCCAGACAGATTTGTTTTTGTATTTTTGGTCCAATATGGCTCTTTCAACATTTTGGGTTGCCGACCCCTGGGTTAGGTGAACGGTCTTTTGGGCTGAGTGATTGTGTGTGTTGATCAGGTGTTTGAATTGTATTGGCGTGTTCTATGGAGCTAGGAGCTAGCAGAGGAGCTAGGAGCTAGCGTAACAAACACGCAGGTGTTTTTATGCAGGATTAATTTGTGGCATATTAAATATAAGCCTGGTTGTGTTGTGGCTAATAGAGTATATATATGTCTTGTGTTTATTTACTGTTGTAGTCATTCCCAGCTGAATATCAGGTACCGTGAGTATGCAGCCTTGGCTGCTAAACATTTGATAGCTTGACCGTATGTGCTCGTCACGTACGTAACTTTTTAAAAATATATAAGCTTTATGAACCTTGGGTTAGGTGAACGGTCTTTTGGGCTGAGTGATTGTGTGTGTTGATCAGGTGTTTGAATTGTATTGGCGTGTTCTATGGAGCTAGGAGCTAGCAGAGGAGCTAGGAGCTAGCATAACAAACACGCAGGTGTTTTTATGCAGGATTAATTTGTGGCATATTAAATATAAGCCTGGTTGTGTTGTGGCTAATAGAGTATATATATGTCTTGTGTTTATTTACTGTTGTAGTCATTCCCAGCTGAATATCAGGTCACCCCCGGCTCTCACAGCATCTTCCCTATCTGAATAGCTTCAACTCCCCACTAGTCCTTCACTTGCACTTTACTCATCCACAAATCTTTCATCCTCGCTCAAATTAATGGGGAAATTGTCGCTTTCTCGGTCCGAATCTCTCTCACTTCATGCGGCCATCATTGTAAACAATAGGGAACTTTGCGTATATGTTCAACTGACTACGTCACGCTACTTCCGGTAGGGGCAAGCCTTTTTTTTATCAGATACCAAAAGTTGCAATCTTTATCGTCGTTGTTCTATACTAAATCCTTTCAGCAAAAATATGGCAATATCGCGAAATGATCAAGTATGACACATAGAATAGATCTGCTATCCCCGTTTAAATAAAAAAAATTCATTTCAGTAGGCCTTTAATAGGGCCCTATAATGCTAAACCAACTTTTCTTACCTGTTGGTACCTGCTGTTGTGTATTTGGCATCTGGCCTGAAACATTAAACTCAAACCACGGAAGCATTGTGGAGATATTTATAAAACAATCTTGCCTTAATTCATACTTCCAGGGAACGAGCTGTTTGGAATTTTCCCCATTGGTGACATTTTTGCCATTCGTGACATCAGCGGATTGTCCATATTTGCTAGGGATTCACCCAAAGTACTTTGCATGACTTCCTTCTGTTCCTCTATCCTCTTGTTGTGGGGTAGACTTGCTCGCACATGCGCATGCATCCTCCGCTGTTGTCCATTGCTTATACAAAGTAGTGGAAAATTCTAACTTTATATCTGTCAGTAGACTCGCTATTGAACTACAACAAAGATGGCGGAAAGAGGACGCAGTCGAAGTGGAAGCACATAAATAAGACCGTCCACAAAACAGAGAAGAGACGGTCAGAAAGCGGCTTGGAAACAAAATCTATGCAACATTTTGACCAAAGGACCACAATTACATGTTATGTAGACCAGTGGTCCCCAACCACCGGGGCGCGGACCGGTACCGGGCCGCACAAGAAATAAATAAAAAATAAATAAAAACATTTTTTAAATATTTTTTTTATTAAATTAACATAAAAAATACAATATATACATTATATATCAATATAGATCAATACAGTCTGCAAGGATACAGTCCGTAAGCACACATGATTGTATTTCTTTATGAAAAAAAATTTAAAAAATAAATAAAACACCCCCCCCCCCCCCAACCCCCCCCCCCCCCCCGGTCCGTGGGACAAATTTTCAAGCGTTGACCGGTCCGCAGCTACAAGAAGGTTGGGGACCACTGATGTAGACCACAAGGAAGTGTTTGAAATGTAGAAAAAAATGACCCATTAAAGCTTTAAAACTCAAAATGTCGTGCAGGAGCCATTTTTGGCTCGTTTGGTAGAGCAGCCGTGCCAGCAACTTGAAGGGTCCGGGTTTGACTCCAGCTTCCGACGTCCTAGTCACTGCCGTTTGGTCCTTTGGTCCTTGGGCAAGACACTTTAACCACCTGCTCCCAGTGCCCCCAAGGCTGGTTTAAAAGTAGCTTAAAGATGTAGATAATGGGTTTCACTATGTAAAGTGCGTTGAGTCACTAGAGAAAAAGCGCTATATAAATATAATTAACTTCACATGTTACGACTTTATTCCTAAATGGAATAAATTCATTTTGTCCTTAAAATTCTACACACAATACCCCATAATGACAACATGAAACGGTATTTTTAATTATTTTTTTGCAAATGTATGAAAAATAAAACAAAATCTAAACTCACATGTATTCACAGCCTTTGCTCAATACTTTGTTGATGCACCTCTGGCAGAAACTACAGCCTCAAGTCTTTTTGAATACGATGCCACAAGCTTGGCACACGCAGTTTTGCCCACTCCTCTTCGCAGCAACTCTCAAGCTCCATAAGTTTGAATGAGAAGTGTTTTTTTTCATCCAGGATGTGTCTGTACATGCTGTAATTGCTGCCATAGGGTTGTCAACAAAGTATTTAGCAATAGCTGTGAATACTCATGTACATCCATCCATCCATCCATTTTCTACCGCTTGTCCCTTTTGGGATCGCAGGGGGGTGCTGGAGCCTATCTCAGCAGTATGGTATTTTTGTTTTGTTTGTTTTTTTGTTTTGTTTTTTTGTCATAAAGAAATACAATAATGTGTGCTTACGGAGTGTATCCCTGCAGACTGTATTGATCTATATTGATATATAATGTATATATTGTGTTTTTTATGTTGTTTTAATAAAAAAATAAATATTTTTTTATTTTTTCTATTTCTTGTGCGCCCCGGGACCAATCGGTTCACGGACCGGTACCAAGCCTCGGCCCGGTGGTTGGGGACCACTGCTTTAAGACATGGCTAGCTAGCTAGCGGCTAAAGTCCAGCCCCAGTCAGCAGTGTTTTAGCTACTTCTAAATCACTAATCCTCATCTCCATGGCGACAAATAAAGTAAGTTTCTTACAAGGAATAGCTAAACATGCTTCACTACACACAGTAGCTCACCGGCGTCAAAATGTAAACAAACGCCATTGGTGGATCTACATCTAACATCCACTGTAATGATACCAAGTACAGTAGCGTATCTAGTCGATACTACTATAATTACGTCAATATTTTTTGGCATCACAACATCTTTCGTTTTAAAAAATGTTTTATATTATGTTTATAAACTTAGGAAATATGTCCCTGGACACATGAGGACTTTGAATATGACCAATGTATGATCCTGTAACGACTTGGTATCGGATTGATACCCAAATTTGTGGTATCATCCAAAACGAATGTAAAGTATCCAAACAACAGAAAAATAAGTGATTATTACATTTTAACAGAAGTGTAGATAGAACATGTTAAAAGAGAAAGTAAGCAGATATTAACTGTAAATGAACAAGTAGATTAATAATTCATTTTCTACCACTTGTCCTTAATAATAAAATAATAGAATGGAAAATGACACAATATGTTACTGCATATGTCAGCAGCTAAATTAGGAGACTTTGTTTGATTACTTACTACTAAAAGACAAGTTGTCTTGTATGTTCACTATTTTATTTAAGGACAAACTCGCAATAAGAAACATATGTTTAAGATTTTTTGTTAAAATAAAGCCAATAATGCCATTTTTTGTGGTCCCCTTTATATAAAAAAGTACCGAAAAGTATTGAAAAGTATCCAAATAATTTTAGTACCGGTACCAAAATATTGGTATCGGGACAACACTAAGCCCACTAGGCAGCTGCCTCTCCTTGACACGTCTGCCGCGCTCTCTTGTGTGTTTTCCTTAAATTCCCTCCGGCTGATTAACGACCTGTCCTCCCAGGCACTTTTAATTTATTCCCCTCAGTCCAGAACGAGAGACGTTTGTCTTGACCGTGTCACTCCTCAGGTTGACTGAACACAGCGACTTTAATTAATGAGGATATTTGATAGCTTTTTCACAGATTCCGCCACGATCAGATTGATCATCAGATACCGTACTGTACATACAGTATTTGCCGAGCGTATTATGTTACTGCTCTTTAGCTTGTCAAAGCAGATGATTTGTAGGGCCTGCATCCCATGACTTTTCCAGCAGTAATTATAGACAAGTTATGCAACTTGCAAACCGCCTCTTATCAAAAGGCCCACATATGCAGTGACGGGTTTCGCTGAACTCTGCATCCCCCCCCCCCCCCCCCCCCGATTGCAGGTTTACGGTGTCACGTGAAGGTGTGTGTTCTCTCAGGTCTTGTATTCGCTTGACCTCACCAGGGGGGGTCAACGTAATCCAGCCGAGCTGACCTTGACCCTGTCTGGATTGTTTATGTAAGCAAGTAGTCATCATCTTGTTTGAGTTTTAACGACCCGATTTTTTTTTTCTTTCTTTCTCTCCTGTAGCTGTGCTCCATATACAGTTTGGCAATTGTCTCAGTCGCTGAGTGTGTTTCTGTGGTTAAAAAAAGTGCTGACCAAGCAGACACGCAAAGATAAAAAAAAAAGAAAAAAGAAAAAAAGCCCTTAATTTGTTGAATTAGTACATCTGATTAATTTCATAAAGATACGCCTCTTTATTGTGGGCCAGTTGTCCAAATATGATGTTGGAAAAAAATAGGCGAATGATAATGTTGCAACAAATACATTTATATACAATTTATATGTGAAAGTAGGGTTGAACTTGTTGTAGATTTTTAAAAAAAAAATTCTACAAGAAATTCCGGAAATTGTTGTTGTTTTTTTAATTTTTTTAATTTATTATTATTATTAGAGATGTCCGATATTATCGGCCGATAAATTCTTTAAAATGTAATATCGGAAATTATTGGTATGGTTTTTTTTGTTTTATTCAATTAAATGAACATAAAAAACACAAGATACACTTACAATTAGTGCACCAACCCCAAAAACCTCCCTCCCCCATTTACACTCATTCACACAAAAGGGTTGTTTCTTTCTGTTATTAATATTCTGGTTCCTACATTATATATCATTATATAACAATACAGTCTGCAAGGAATACAGTCCGTAAGCACACATGATTGTGCGTGCTGCTGGTCCACTAATTGTACTAACCTTTAACAGTTATTTTTACTCATTTTCATTAATTACTAGTTTCTATGTGACTGTTTTTATATAGTTTTTTTACTCAAGAAAATGTTTTTAATTTATTTCTCTTATTTTATTTTATTAATTTTTTTAAAAAGGACCTTATCTTCACCATACCTGGTTGTCCAAATTAGGCATAAAAATGTGTTAATTCCATGACTGTATATATCGGTATCGGTTGATATCGGTATCGGTAATTAAGAGTTGGACAATATCGGAATATCGGATATCAGCAAAAAAGCCATTATCGGACATCCCTAATTATTATTATTATTATTATTATTATTATTTTTATTTATTTAAAAAAAAAATTAAACCTTTATTTATAAATATCAACATTTATAAACAGTTGAGAAATAATAATCAAAGGAAGTACAATAACAGTACAAAACAGTACAAAACAGCGCCAGGGGGTTGTAAATTCAAAGTAACTAGAATAGAATGCAAAATATATACAAACGTGTATATATAATAAACAAAGTGCAAAGCCATAGGCTCACTCAATTTCAGTAAATAACTTAAATTTGGAACACAGCCTCATCGTTTTCACAGCTGAAATTGTTGTTGTTTACTGTGTATGTCATAGTCAGCTCCACATCATACATGTAGTACATAATATACACTACCGTTCAAAAGTTTGGGGTCACATTGAAATGTCCTTATTTTTGAAGGAAAAGCACTTTAAACTAGTCTTAACTTTAAAGAAATACACTCTATACATTGCTAATGTGGTAAATGACTATTCTAGCTGCAAATGTCTGTTTTTTGGTGCAATATCTACATAGGTGTATAGAGGCCCATTTCCAGCAACTATCACTCCAGTGTTCTAATGGTACAATGTGTTTGCTCATTGGCTCAGAAGGCTAATTGATGATTAGAAAACCCTTCTGCAATCATGTTCACACATCTGAAAACAGTTTAGCTCGTTACAGAAGCTACAAAACTGACCTTCTTTTGAGCAGATTGAGTTTCTGGAGCATCACATTTGTGGGGTCAATTAAACGCTCAAAATGGCCAGAAAAAGAGAACTTTCATCTGAAACTCGACAGTCTATTCTTGTTCTTAGAAATGAAGGCTATTCCACAAAATTGTTTGGGTGACCCCAAACTTTTGAACGGTAGTGTACATACATATCTCAAGTAAACAGTCTTGTGCTCAATGACAATATTATTATTTCACAAAAAAAGAAAAGAAAATTGAATTAGGACATTAAAATACAATATAATTTAATTAAACAAAGCATGCGGCCGAAATGAGTTTCCTCCGCCGGGTGGCGGGGCTCTCCCTTAGAGATAGGGTGAGAAGCTCTGCCATCCGGGAGGAGCTCAAAGTAAAGCCGCTGCTCCTCCACATCGAGAGGAGCCAGATGAGGTGGTTCGGGCATCTGGTCAGGATGCCACCCGAACGCCTCCCTAGGGAGGTGTTTCGGGCACGTCCGACCGGTAGGAGGCCACGGGGAAGACCCAGGACACGTTGGGAAGACTATGTCTCCCGGCTGACCTGGGAACGCATCGGGATCCCCCGGGAAGAGCTGGACGAAATGGCTGGGGAGAGGGAGGGTTAGGCTTCCCTGCTTAGGCTGCTGCCCCCGTGACCCCGACCTCGGATAAGTGGAAGAAGATGGATGGATGGATGGATAAACATATCTCAAAAGGGTAATGGGAAGAAGTATAAACTTTTTAAAGTGCCCCCCTTTTTTACATAGTTACTTCAGAGCCCGCTTATAATTTTGCATTATTCGTCCCTTCTTGAGATTGGTTCATCTTTAGGAATAAGCCAAAGAAAAAGCGATGTTCTCTGCTTACTGAACTGAGATCTTACATGTTTAAGTGACAACCTGAAGAGCAATGTTCCCTCTAATTGTTCATGTGTGCGAGCAAACGCAAAAACTCCCTGAGCATTCAGTGGAGCCCATGTGAGCAACATCAGACGTGTGCACACTGTGGCTACACCAGCAGCACACCTGTCCCAAACCTGACTAAATAACAAGTTCAATCTCCATCCATCCATCCATTTTTCTACCGTTTCTCCCTTTCGGGGTCGCTGGAGCCTATCTCAGCTACATTCGGGCGGAAGGCGGGTATACACCCTGGACAAGTCCCCACCTCATCGCAGGGCCAACACAGATAGACAGACAACATTCTCTTATTATTATAATCAAATGACAGCAGTCATTTCCATGAGGTTATTTTCTAATGTAAGTGTTTAGGCCCACTTACAATGACAATAACAAAAAATATTGTTTTTCATGAACTGTGTACTTTTATTGTTTGTCTGGGTGGAGGTCCTGAATTTGGAAATAGTTTGTACCCCTTTCAGACATTGCATTTAGTTTAAAACATTCACATGTTGCACAATGAGATGTAAACAGGGGATCATGTGTACATTCCTGCAACTTTCTGTTTGTAAAAATATATATTTTTATTAGTATTTATATAATATAGTAACAGCATTTCATGATTAATATTTATAAATTAAGATTCCTTATAAATGACACTAGAATAAGTACACATTTGATTGGTAAATCATAGTGTAACGACCTGGAATGACACTTTATGTGTGGTGTTAGAGTTGTCCGACTTTTTGTGTGGCTGTAAACGCATCACTGGCTAAGTGCCAAATGTGAATGTGTTGGCGCAAGTGAGAAAGAGCGAGCGGCTGCTGTTGAAATAACAAAGTTGCTTTTGGTCTGGTTTGTACTGCAGAAAATGACCACATTTGCTAGATATCATTTTTTTTACTAATGTTTTGGTGATGTATTTATGGCCGACAATAAAGAGTTTTGCTCAGTAAAGTGATGGATGGAATTCATGTCCTCAAAGCGTCTCGACAGACGTTAAAATATTTGAACAATGATGACGAAAACTGTTTTCTCTGTCGTGTCCGTGTGTCGAAAATTGTTATGCGCTTATTTTTTTATTTGATTTTGTGCGTGGCATAGATTTGCCGTGCGCAGAGGACGCTTGAGCAGTGCGCAATTGCACAGGCGCGCACCTTAGAGGGAACGTTGCTCAAGAGCAGTGCTGGCTATAGGGTTGATAGCTCTACCTTTTAGCTCGGTAGCTAACACGCTCACCTTTCATGCTGGCCACTCAGGTTCGAGTCCCCTTTTCAGATGGAAACTAATGTAATAGTTGAAGCTATCTTCAGATTCTGATGATTTTGGCCATTATGAATGTTTAAGAGTCCTGCAGGTTGTATCACAGGAAATGTAATGGTACAGTAATTTGGTGTTTCTAGGAGAGCAAAGTAGAATGCTGTAATTTAAGCACTCTTTTTGCATCATTGGAGGGGAAAAAGCCTTTGTACCTTCCGTTGTATGTTTCTATTTATGGACTTATCATCTGAATGCACTCTAATCATAGTGGCTTCGGCCTTGGTCTGGCAGCCAAATGACTGCACACTCACTCACCATTCGTCTGTTTTATTTCTGTTTTTCCTCAGCCTAACCAAACACACGTTTGTGCAATGCATCATCTCTGTTAACAGCCACATTGTCATCAGATAAAACAGTGACTATAGAAGGGGGGTCCAAAGTGTTTCAGGCGAGGGCCGCATGCATAAGAATTGAAAGGCCTACTGAAATGACATTTTTTTATTTAAACGGGGATAGCAGATCCATTCTATGTGTCATACTTGATCATTTTGCGATATTGCCATATTTTTGCTGAAAGGATTTAGTATAGAACAGGGGTCACCAACCTTTTTGAAAGCAAGAGCTACTTCTTGGGTACTGATTAATGCGAAGGGCTACCAGTTTGATAAACACTTAAATAAATTGCCAGAAATAGCCAATTTGCTCAATTTACCTTTAACTCTATGTTATTATTAATAATTAATGATATTTACACTTAATTGAACGGTTTAAAAGAGGAGAAAACAAGAAAAAAATTACATTTAAATTTTGAAACAGTTTATTTTCAATTTCAACTCTTTAAAATTCAAAATTCAACCGAAAAAAAGAAGAGAAAAACTAGCTAATTCGAATCTTTTTGAAAAAATTAAAAAAAGAATTTATGGAACATCATTAGTAAATTTTCCTGATTAAGATTAATTTTACAATTTTGATGACATGTTTTAAATAGGTTAAAATCCAATCTGCACTTTGTTAGAATATATAACAAATTGGACCAAGCTATATTTCTAACAAAGACAAATCATTATTTCTTCTAGATTTTCCAGAACAAAAATTTTAAAAGAAATTCAAAGGACTTTGAAATAAGATTTAAATTTGATTCTACAGATTTTCTAGATGTGCCAGAATAATTTTTTTGAATTTTAATCATAATAAGTTTGAAGAAATATTTCACAAATATTCTTCGTCGAAAAAACAGAAGCTAAAATGAAGAATTAAATTAAAATGCATTTATTATTCTTTACAATAAAAAAAACAATTTTTACTTGAACATTGATTTAAATTGTCAGGAAAGAAGAGGAAGGAATTTAAAAGGTAAAAAGGTATATTTGTTTAAAAACCCTAAAATCATTTTAAAGTTGTATTTTTTCGCTAAAATTGTCTTTCTGAAAGTTATATGAAGTAAAGTAAAAAAAAAAAAAAGAATTTATTTAAACAAGTGAAGACCAAGTCCTTAAAATATTTTCTTGGATTTTTAAATTCTATTTGAGTTTTGTCTCTCTTAGAATCAAAAATGTCGGGCAAAGCGAGACCAGCTTGCTGGTAAATAAATGAAATTTGAAAAATAGAGGCAGCTCACTGGTAAGTGCTGCTATTTGAGCTATTTTTAGAACAGGCCAGCGGGCTACTCATCTGGTCCTTACGGGCTACCTGGTGCCCACGGGCACCGCGTTGGTGACCCCTGGTATAGAACAACGTCGATAAAGTTCGCAACTTTTGGTCTCTGATAAAAAAAAACCTTGCCCCTACCGGAAGTAGCGTGACGTTGTCAGTTGTTCACTCCCTCATATTTTCCTATTGTTTTCAACGCAGCTAGAGCTATTCGGACCGAGAAAGCGACGATTACCCCATTAATTTGAGCGAGGATGAAAGATTTGTGGATGAGGAACGTTAGAGTGACGGACTAGAATGCAGTGAAATACATATTTGTTTTCGCTCTGACCGTAACTTAGGTACAAGCTGGCTCATTGGATTCCACACTCTCCTTTTTCTATTGTGGATCACGGATTTGTATTTTAAACCACCTCGGATACTATATCCTCTTGAAAATGAGAGTCGAGAACGCGAAATGGACATTAACAGTGCCTTTTATCTCCACGACAATACATCGACGAAGCTCTTTAGCATGAGCTAACGTGATAGCATCCGTCTCAAATGCAGATAGAAACAAAATAAACAAATCCCTGACTGGAAGGATAGACAGAAGATCAACAAAACTATTAAACCATGTACATGTAACTACACGGTTAATAATGCTCAGCCTGGCAAAGCTTAACAATGCTGTTGCTAACGACGCTAAAGCTGACTTAGCAACCGGACCTCACAGAGCTATGATAAAAACATTAGCGCTCCACCTACGCCAGCCAGCCCTCATCTGCTCTGCTCATCAACACCCGTGCTCACCTGCGTTCCAGCGATCGACGGCGCGACGAATGACTTCACCCGATCATCCGTGCGGTGGCCGGTGGGCGGCTAGCATCGGCTAGCGCGTCTGCTATCCAAGTGAGTAGTCCTTGTTGTGTTGCTACAGCCAGCCGCTAATACACCGATCCCACCTACAACGTTCTTCTTTGCAGTCTTCATTGTTCATTAAACAAATTGCAAAAGATTCACCAACACAGATGTCCAGAATACTGGGGAATTATGAAATGAAAACAGAGCTTTTTTGTATTGTATTCAATGGGGAAGGCATACCTCTGTTCCCCGGGCTACGTCACACGCATACGTCATCCTCCGAAGGCTTTTTCAACCGGAAGTGTGGCGAGAAATTTAAAATTGCACTTTATAAGTTAACCCGTCCGTATTGGCATGTGTTGCAATGTTAAGATTTCATCATTGATATATAAACTATCAGACTGCGTGGTCGGTAGTAGTGGGTTTCAGTAGGCCTTGAAGGATGCTAGGGGACCCTTTGATACATTAAAGAACTACAACCAATACAATGTAGGTTTATCTATATATGATAGACCTCATCTTAGCTTCGTGTTATCAATAACAAAGCATAATCTATGTAATTCTGCACTAAATTAAGCATTTTCAAGCAAAAATGGCTAAATCAATTAAAAATATCAATACTAGAGTGTTTTTGGCCACAATCAGCCCGCGCTATTCAGTATCGTGGCCCCTGATTGGCTCAGTCTCAGACAGCATTATTAATATTATGCAAAAACATTTTTTTGCCAATTTTGCAGCTAAATGCCTCAGAGTCATATAACTTGGTACTTGACACATGCTAACTGTCAGGATGCAACAGTTAGCATACTAACATTAACATGTTAGCATACTAACATTAACATGCTAACTTTTTTAGCCAAGTTTGAAGCCGAACGCCTCAGAGTCACATAACTTGGTACTTGACACATGCTAACATTAGCATGCTAACTTTACCGCGGCAACTTTTTTTTTGCCAATTTTGAAGCCGAACGCCTCAGAGTCATAAAACTTGGTACTTCACACATGCTAACTGTTAGCATGCTAACTTTTTAAGATAATTTTACATGTTAATGTTAGCATGCTAACATTAACATTCTAACTCTTTTAGCAAATTTTGAAGCCGAACTTCTCAGAGTCATATAACTTGGTACTTGACACATGCTAACTGTTAGGATGTTAACATTAGCATGCTAACATTAACGCCCTAACTTTTTTTTTGCCAATTTTGATGCCGAAGGCCTCAGAGTCATATAACTTGGTACTTGACACATGCTAACTGTCAGGATAATAACATTAGCATGCTAACATTAACGCGCTAACTGTTTTTAGCCAATTTCGCAGCCGAACGCCTCAGAGTCATATAACTTGGTACTTGACACATGATAACTATTAGCATGCTAACCTTTTAAGCTAATTTTGCATGTTAATGTTAGCATGCTAACGTTAACATGTTAGCATGCTAACTTTTTAAGCTAATGTTGCATGTTAATGTTAGTATGCTAACGTTAACATGTTAGCATGCTAACTTTTTAATTTAATGTTGCATGTTAATGTTAGCATGCTAACATTAAGATGTTAGCATGCTAACATTAACATGCTAACTTTTTTAGCCAATTTTGAAGCCGAACGCGTCAGAGTCATATAGCTTGGTACTTGACACATGCTAACTGTCAGGATAATAACATTAGCATGCTAACATTGACAGGCTAACTGTTTTTAGCCAATTTCGCAGCAGAACGCCTCAGAGTTATATCATTTGGTACTTGACACATGATAACTATTAGCATGTAAACCTTTTAAGCTAATTTTGCATTTTAATGTTAGCATGCTAACGTTAACATGTTAGCATGCTAACTTTTTAAGATAATGTTGCATGTTAATGTTAGTATGCTAACGTTAACATGTTAGCATGCTAACTTTTTAATTTAATGTTGCATGTTAATGTTAGCATGCTGACATTAACATGTTAGCATGCTAACATTAACATGTTAGCATGCTAACATTAACATGCTAACTTTTTTAGCCAATTTCGCAGCCGAACGCCTCAGAGTCATATAACTTGGTACTTGACACATGATAACTATTAGCATGCTAACCTTTTAAGTTAATTTTGCATGTTAATGTCAGCATGCTAAATATTAGCATGCTAACTTTTTAAGCTAATGTTGCATGTTAATGTTAGCATGCTAACATTAACATGTTAGCATGCTAACTTTTTAAGCTAATGTTGCATGTTAATGTTAGCATGCTAACATCAACATGCTAACTTTTTTAGCCAATTTTGAAGCCGAACGCCTCAGAGTCATATAACTTGGTACTTGACACATGCTAACTGTCAGGATAATAACATTAGCATGCTAACATTAACAGGCTAACTGTTTTTAGCCAATTTCGCAGCCGAACGCCTCAGAGTCATATAACTTGGTACTTGACACATGATAACTATTAGCATGTTAACCTTTTAAGCTAATTTTGCATTTTAATGATAGCATGCTAACGTTAACATGTTAGCATGCTAACTTTTTAAGATACTGTTGCATGTTAATGTTAGTATGCTAACGTTAACATGTTAGCATGCTAACTTTTTAATTTAATGTTGCATGTTAATGTTAGCATGCTGACATTAACATGTTAGCATGCTAACATTAACATGTTAGCATGCTAACATTAACATGCTAACTTTTTTAGCCAATTTCGCAGCCGAACGCCTCAGTCATATAACTTGGTACTTGACACATGATAACTATTAGCATGCTAACCTTTTAAGCTAATTTTGCATGTTAATGTTAGCATGCTAACTATTAGCATGCTAACTTTTTAAGCTAATGTTGCATGTTAATGTTAGCATGCTAACATCAACATGCTAACTTTTTTAGCCAATTTTGAAGCCGAACGCCTCAGAGTCATATAACTTGGTACTTGACACATGCTAGCTGTCAGGATAATAACATTAGCATGCTAACATTAACGCGCTAACTGTTTTTAGCCAATTTCGCAGCCGAACGCCTCAGAGTCTTATAACTTGGTACTTGAAACATGATAACTATTAGCATGCTAACCTTTTAAGCTAAATTTGCCTGTTAATGTTAGCATGCTAACATTAACATGCTAACTTGTTTAGCCAACTTTGGAGCTGAACGCCTCAGAGTCATATAACTTGGTGCTTGACACATGCTAACTATTAGCATGCTAACTTGTTGAGCTAATTTTGCATGTTAATGTTAGCATGCTAACATTAAAATGCTAACTTGTTTAGCCAATTTTGAAGCCGAACGCCTCAGAGTCATATAACTTGGTACTTGACACATACTAACTGTCAGGATAATAACATTAGCATGCTAACATTAACGCACAAACTGTTTTTAGCCAATTTTGAAGCCGAACGCCTCAGAGTCATATAACTTGGTACTTACCGAAGTACATGTCAAACTACTTCCTTAACGTAAATGACCGCCATAACCACAACACCAGGGGGTGCTCCACTAACCACGTTAAACCCAGATTCTGAACTAACAAAGGTCTTAACTCATTCTCTTTCTATGCCACATCAATGTGGAATGCGCTCCCAACAGGTATAAAAGAAAGGGCATCTCTATCCTCCTTCAAAACCGCAATAAAAGTTCACCTCCAGGCAGCTACAACCCTAAACTAACACCCTCCCCGGATTGCTAATAATCAAATGTAAACAATGAAATGCAGATACTTTTTCTTTTTCTTATGCCTTCTGATCTCTCTCTCTCTCTCTCTCTCTCTCTCTCTATGTCCACTACTTGATGTCCATATCCCCCCCCCTCCACACCCCTGATTGTAAATAATGTAAATAATTCAATGTGATTATCTTATGTGATGACTGTATTATGATGATAGTATATATGATAGTATATATCTGTATCATGAATCAATTTAAGTGGACCCCGACTTAAACAAGTTGAAAAACTTATTCGGGTGTTACCATTTAGTGGTCAATTGTACGGAATATGTACTTCACTGTGCAACCTACTAATAAAAGTCTCAATCAATCAATCAAACTTGACACATACTAACTGTCAGGATAATAACATTAGCATGCTAACATTAACGCACAAACTGTTTTTAGCCAATTTTGCAGCCGAACGCCTCAGAGTCATATAACTTGGTACTTGACACATGCTAACTATTAGCATGCTAACCTTTTAAGCTAATTTTGCATGTACACGCTTCATAGACATATACCTTGGTATATGACGCATTCTAACTGTCAACATGCTAATTGTCACGGTTTGGTTGCGGCTTACTGCGCGGTTCGTTTTCCCGGGAAGCGAACGGATGACTCCGGACAAGACTTGCAGGTAGGAACATGATTTAATCTTGACAAAAGAATTGAAGAGGTACAAAACAGAAAACAACCGACGGAACAAGGTGCCGATAGCACTTGAAGCTAGACTTAGCATGAGCTAGGAGGCAAGCAAAAAACTTTCGTAACAGCAAAACAAAGAAGCCAGGACGAGTGATCGGCAAAGGGAGGCTTAAATAGTGTCTCTTGATTACAAACAGGTGAGTGTCCCGAACAACAGAGGCAGGTGAAAATCATAAGTAACCATGGTGACTAAACTCAGGAGGTGCACAAACAGGAACTAAAGGAGTCCAAAACAAACAGAAAACACAAAACATGACACTAATGTTAGCATTTGAGTTCGGCTTGCGCATTTCAGCATCCACATCCAGAAATTGTATATTTAGGGACTGAGTACCTTTGGGACAGAGGACCCTATTGAATTTCTAGCGTTTTATTATTATACCGCCGCCTCTTTGAGCTGTAATTTGACCCCCTTAACATGCTTCAAAACTCACCAAATTGGACACACACATCAGGACTGGCGAAAATTGCGATCTAATCAAAAAAACAAACCCCAAAACTCAAAATTGCGCTCTAGTGCTCCCTAGGAAGAAAACACAGACAAAACTGCCTGTAACTCCCAGTAGGAATGTCGTAGAGACATGAAACAAAAACCTCTATGTAGGTTTCACTTAGACCAGGGGTGGGCAATTAATTTTTACCGGGGGCCGCATGAGCTACCCGAGCACTGCTGGAGGGCCACATCGACAATATTTCAATTAAATTTTGCTCAATATTATTTTTGATATATACCGTACGATAAATAATAATAATAATAATAATAATAATAATAATAGTAATACTTCAACATAGTGTGTGTAACAGCATTCCATGACTAATATATATAAATTAACATTAATAATAAATGACAGTAAAATAAGCACACGTATGACTGAGGAGTCATAGTGTAACTTTGTGTGGTGTTTGAGTTGTCCGACTTTTTGTGTGGCCTTAAACGCACCAGTGGTTTAGTGCTATGCGTATTGGTGACAGATGACAAGTTGGTTTTGGCCTGGTTTGTACGGCAGAAAATGACTAGTTTTTCGAGATAGAATAGTTTTACTCATGTTTTTGGTGTGGTTATGTCCGAATATAAACAGTTTTGTTCAATAAAGTGATCGATATAATTCCTGTCCTCGAAGCATCTCAATAGACGTTACAATAATTGAACGGTGTTCAATTGAACGGTGTTGACGAACACCATTAGGGCCGCTGGTTGTCACTGTCACTCAAAGTTGCATTGCAAAATTACATAGAATAAATATGTTTATTTTGTTTAGAATTCAGATGGGATTTGATTTGGTGCGCGGCATATACTTGCTGCGCGCAGCGGACGCTTGAGCAGTGCGCAATTGTGCAGGCACGCACCTTAGGTGAGGGGACGTTGCTTTGCAGTCCATGTCTTGTTGAAAACACGGCATTCCTCATCAACTTTTCTCTTTTTGGCGTCTCGGGTGTAAACCGTGCATCACTTGTCGCTGCATGTGCACCTTCACTCGCAGGTTACACAAGGACACACGCCCATAAATAATACTTTTCAAAATAAAAGCAGCACAGTTGTATTGCGCGCAGGACATATATGTTTTTTCAACTTTATTTTGTAATTGCAGTTGTTCACATTCACTCACAATCACGCATACGTCCACACGGAAGTAATACAAAAAACGATTTTCAAAACAAAAGCAGCACCGTTGTATTGCACACTCGACATAGATACTTTTTTAAATTTATTTTGTAATTTATAATTGGCCTCACGCGGGCCGGACAGGGACGCACAAAGGGTCGGATGCGGCCCGCGGGCCGCAGAATGCCCAGGTCTGACTTAGACCTATATTTCATACACTGACAACCCCCAGCAAAAATCAACAGGAAGTTTGTAATTCCCCCTTCAAAACAAAAGTTGTGTAAAAACAGTCACCTTTTTTCAAACATTATCTCCTCTGAGCGTGTTTGTCGTGTCAGCTTCAAATTAGCACAGGAGAAAGATTGGACCCTTCTGATTAAAAGTTGATGAAAGAGTTTTAATCACTGCTCCGGTTTGGATTTTATGAGCCCTCAAAGTCAGTCCCGTCCATCGCTGCTTGCAGCTTTAATCTATTTTGGGTTTTTTCTATTTTTGTTTAATGTTCTAATCTGGAATGTGTTTATTTTGTCTTTGGAATATGTCGCTGGTCAATAAAAAACAAGTCTTGGGCCGCAAATTGTCCCCGGGCCGCACTTTGGACACCCCTGGACTATACTAATGTGGCATTTTTTGTTCTTCTTCTATGACTCCGTGTAATACAAATGTCATAAATGTACAGACAAATGAGGACTGGAGAATTGTGGAATTGTTTACTTTTTTTTATAATGTCCTGCCCAGCTTCTCAGGCAAATCATATAGTAGATGTAGATGCCCATATCGGCTGTTCAGATTTACTTTACAAAAGAGAAGTGTAGGATACTTCTCTTGTGCACCTAAGATGCGACTTTAAGGTTTTACTACTTACGTATAAAATACTACACGGTCAAGCTCCTGCCTATCTTGCTGATTGTATTGTACCATATGTCCCGACAAGAAATCTGCGTTCAAAGAACTCCGGCTTATTAGTGATTCCCAGAGCCAAAAAAAAGTCTGCGGGCTATAGAGCGTTTTCTATTCGGGCTCCAGTACTCTGGAATGCCCTCCCGGTAACAGTTAGAGATGCTACCTCAGTAGAAGCATTTAAGTCCCATCTTAAAACTCATTTGTATAATCTAGCCTTTAAATAGACCCCCCTTTTTTTAGACCAGTTGATCTGCCGTTTCTTTTCTTCTCTCCTCTTCTCCCCTGTCCCTTGCGAGGGGGAGTTGCATAGGTCCGGTGGCCATGGATGAAGTGCTGGTTGTCCAGAGTCGGGACCCCGGGTGGACCACTAGCCTGTGCATCGGTTGGGGACATCTCTGCGCTGCTGACCCGTCTCCGCTCGGGATGGTTTCCTGTTGGCCCCGCTGTGGACTGGACTCCCGCTGATGTGTTGGATCCACTGTGGACTGGACTTTCACAATGTTATGTCAGACCCACTCGACATCCGTTGCTTTCGGTCTCCCCTAGAGGGGGGGGGTTTACCCACATATGCGGTCCTCTCCAAGGTTTCTCATAGTCATTCACCGACGTCCCACTGGGGTGAGTTTTTCCTTGCCCGTATGTGGGCTCTGTACCGAGGATGTCGTTGTGGCTTGTACAGCCCTTTGAGACACTTGTGATTTAGGGCTATATAAATAAACATTGATTGATTGATTGATTGATTGTTGCCTTATTTGTATTTTGACTTTATTAAATGTATTTATATTATCATTTGGTGCAGCCGGGCCGGAGCAGGAGGGGATAGAAAGAGAAAAAAAGGAAGACAGAGGGGGGAATTGTGGGGACAAGAGGGGGATTAGACAGAGAGACAAAAACAACAACAGCAAACACAACAACAACAACAACAACAGAGCAACATCAGCAAATACGACATGTACAAATATGATGGTAAAAGTAATAGCAAATAAGCAGTTAGCGAAAATAAAAAATAATACAGAAATGTCAATGAGCATTATTACACTAAAAATGGAGCAATATGAATTGTTTACTTAATCGACACAGCGATTACCTTCTATTCGCAAGCACTCCTCCAGCCCACTCTCCCCCCACCCCGCTCCTCTGCATCGCGTGGCCCTAAGGTCAGGTACTGTAGTGGTCCTCCCACCATCTTGGCTGCACATGTAATCCAATTAGGATTAGGCAACCGGGAGAGGACAAACGTCTGCTGACAGTTTCAGCTATGAAACATCTAATTGTGAAGAGTGTAATAAGATGAACACATGAAGGAGTAGAGAGGTTTAACACTATTCATTACCACGAGGCTTTAGTGCCCATTGTCCTGCAGCCAAAGAAATCCAATGCCCATGCATGCCCCAACCTACACAGAACAAAGGTCACGTTAGTGCGAGCCTTCTTTCTCTTAAAGGGGATGTTGCATTAGCTGTTGCAGCCTTTACGAGAATGAGGCAGTTTCACATCATCAACTAGTCACAATTTTCTATTCAGCTTTGTTATGCAGTTTGCTTAGCACAGATGAGGAAGCCATTAGTCAGTCCCTGCGGGCTTTTTTGGGATTGTTGCAACCTAAAATGCCCAAATTTGCAACAGCTTTATGTTTTGAGTCACATTTGTTTTCCAATAACATTGAATCTACTTGATATTTTATACATTTGTTAGTAGTGTTTTAAGTGTTCCTTGTAACCTTAACCTAAAAAAGCACAGGATTTTAACAAAAATCGGAACACTAATATTAAGTAGAGATGTCCGATAATGGCTTTTTTGCCGATATCCGATATTCCTATTTTGTCCAACTCTTAATTACCGATTCCGATATCAACCGATACCGATATATACAGTCGTGGAATTAACACATTATTATGCCTAATTTTGTTGTGATGCCCCGCTGGATGCATTAAACCAGACCTGGGCATTCTGCGGCCCGCGGGCCACATCCGGCCCTTTGTGCGTCCCTGTCCGGCCCGCGTGAGGCCAATCATAAATTACAAAATACATTTAAAAAAGTATCTATGTCGAGTGTGCAATACAACGGTGCTGCTTTTGTTTTGAAAAGCGTTATTTGTATTACTTCCGTGTGGACGTATGCGCGTGCGTGATTGTGAGTGAATGTGAACAGCTGCAATCACAAATTACAAAATAAAGTTGAAAAAACATCTATGTTGTGCGCGCAATACAACTGTGCTGCTTTTATTTTGAAAAGTGTTATTTATGTGCGTATGTCCGTGTGTAACCTGTGAGTGAAAGTGCACAGCGACAAGTGATGCACAGTTTGCACCCGAGACGCTAAAAAGAGAAAAGTTGATGACGAATGGCGTGTTTTCAACAAGACATGAACTGCCAAGCAACGTTCCCTCTAAGGTGCGTGCCTGCGCAATTGCGCACTGCTCAAGGATCCTCTGCGCACAGCAAATATATGCCGCGCACCAAATCAAATCCCATCTGAATTCTAAACAAAATAAACACATTTATTCTGTGTAATTTTGCAATGCAACTCTGAGTGACAGTGACAACAAGCGGCCCTAATGGTGTTCGTCAACACCGTTTAACTGAACACCGTTCAATTATTGTAAAGTCTATCGAGATGCTTCGAGGCCAGGAATTATATCGATCACTTTATTGAGCAAAACTGTTTATATTCGGCCATAACCACACCAAAAACATGAGTAAAACACTCCTATCTCGAAAAACTAGTCATTTTCTGCCGTACAAACCAAGCTAAAACCAACTTGTCATCTGTCACCAACACGCATACCACTAAACCACTGGTGCGTTTATGGCCACACAAAAAGTCGGACAACTCAAACACCACACAAAGTTACACTATGACTCCTCAGTCATACGTGTGCTTATTTTACTGTCATTTATTATTAATGTTAATTTATTTATATTAATCATGTCCAGTGTGTACACCGCCTTCCGCCCGATTGTAGCTGAGATAGGCTCCAGCGCCCCCCGCGACCCCGAAGGGAATAAGCGGTAGAAAATGGATGGATGTATAATCACGGAATGCTGTTACTAGAGAAAGTTACAGGAATGCACACTTCATCCTATGCTTACATTTCATTGTGCAACATGAGGATGTTTAAGGGGAACTAAATGTGATGTCTGAAAGGGGTACAAATGATTTCCAAAGCAGTGCTTTTGGTATAAAGTTAAGTTAGGTTAAATGAAAGTATTATAATTATTATTATTATTATTATTTATCTTACGGTATATATCAAAAATAATATTGAGCAAAATTTAATTGAAATATTGTCGATGTGGCCCTCCAGCAGTGCTTGGGTTGCTCATGCGGCCCCCGGTAAAAATTAATTGCCCACCCATGCATTAAACAATGTAACTTTACCATGAATTGATTAACGTGGACCCCGACTTAAACAAGTTAAAAAACTTATTCGGGTGTTACCATTTAGTGGTCAATTGTACGGAATATTTGTGCAATCTACTAATACAAGTTTTTCCAAAATAAGAGAACAACTTCAACTCCAGTTATGGAAAAAAGTGCCAACATGGCACTGCCATATGTATTATTGAAGTTACAAAGTGCATTATTTTTTTTAACATGCCTCAAAACAGCAGCTTGGAATTCGGGACATGCTCTCCCTGAGATAATCCTGATACCCACTATAACTATGGGAAATACTATACTTTGACTTTCACAAAGTGCATTATTTTTTATTTTTTTTAAACATGCCTCAAAACAACAGCTACAAAAACGACGAAGGCACACAGCTTCAGTCCAGAGTATACTACGTCCGTGTTTTACCGGATATGTACCGCTCCGTACAGCGGCGTTCTAAAAAGTCATAAATTTTACTTTTTGAAACCGATACTGATAATTTCCGATATCACATTTTAAAGCATTTATCGGCCGATAATATCGGCAGTCCGATATTATCGGACATCTCTAATACTAAGTATAGATATTTTACTCATTTATACAACATATACACTATATGGCAGTAAAAGCACAGATTCAGAGTTAATTGTGACATCATTGTTTTGTTTTACTAAAACAGAAATAATTAATTACAATTCTAGAAAGAAACATCAACAAAGACTTAGACTTCCATTTTATTGTCATTCAAATTTAAACTTTACAGTACAGATAAGAATGAAATTTTGTTGCATTAGCTCATGGTAGTGCAGGATAAAAAAGCAATAAGGTGCATATATAAATAAATAGATTAATGTACAGATAAATATATTGCACTTTTTCATATGCATCCACGTTTATGGATGTATGTTATATTGTCTTTTTTTATTCCAGCGAGTTAATCCATTTTGGGGGGAGTTGAGGGGATAATTATGATGCGTTCAAGAGTCTTACGGCCTGAGGGAAGAAGCTGTTACAGAACCTGGAGGTTCTGCTTCGGAGGCTGCGGAACCTCTTTCTAGATAGAGTCCAGCAGTGAAAACAGTCCTCGGTGGGGGTGGGAGGAGTCTCTACAGATTTTCTGAGCCCTGGTAACATAGTTTTAGAATCACTGATCTAATTAGTTACTTTTATGTACGTTACTACGCCGTTACTGATGTGGTTGATGTAACGTGGCACGTTTCCTCCGATGTGGCTGTGTGTCAACAAGACAGCAAGTTCGATGCAGAAAGTAACTTTTTTACTAATGTGAGAAACAACCAGCACCGCACTAAAATGAACTTGATAACAAACAGGAAGAGGCAACATCACACAGCAAACAACACACAACATCTAAGTATACATTAGGGTTGTATGGTATACCGGCACTATTAAAGTACCGCGGTACTAAGGAATTAAAAAGGATTCTATACTGCTTCGGAAAAATACTGGTACTTTTTTTTTCACCGGACATGTCGGAACGCCGTTGTCACGTTGTGACATTGCTGGTAAAACGAGCAGCGGCGCATGCCAGGCAACGCACAGATTACTTACAAGCAGAAACAGTATGGAGATAAAAAAGGGAGAATGGCTGCAATTTGGCTTTAAAAAAAACGATAAAGTTGAAGCCATAAACACTGAAGCTACTTCTATATCACAACAAATAAAGTACGTTTCTTTCAAGTATCATCCCTGGAGGACGAGGAAATAGCTAAACACGCTTCACTACACACCGTAGGAGGATACAATAGCTAACGGCTAACAGAAAAGTATCGAAAAGTATTGAAATACATTTTAGTACCGGTACCAAAATATTGGTATTGGGACAACCCTATCTAAACACATACACACACTCCTACTACTACAAGGGAATAATGAACAACAAATCAAAGAAGTGACAAGCTTGCAATCTTACAATACGTCGTTTGTGGACAAGGAGACTGCAGCCATCGAAGCGCATTCAATCCAGCGCAAACACAATCCAGTCAAAAGATTCAACAGAACTTCCGTCAATGCCAGCGAACTGCCGCTGCCAAGCTAACAAACACAGCTAAGCTAATGCCGCTCTTTCTGAGCAGTTGGCAACAGGCGCCGCCTTTTAAGGGAACACACACTCTCCTCTCATGAAACTTCTCTGACCTGCATATGCCAGATATTTGAAAGTAAATTACTTTCCTAGTAAATAATCTTATTTATAAACAAGTAATTGAAACCAGCTCCGTGGCCTTGTGGTTAGAGTGTCCGCCCTGAGACTGGGAGGTTGTGAGTTCAAACCCCGGCCGAGTCATACCAAAGACTACAAAAATGGGAACCTGCTTGGCACTCAACTTGGGGTTAAATCACCAAAATGTTTCCCGAGCGCGGCTCACGCTGCTGCTCACTGCTCCCCTCACCTCCCAGGGGGTGAACATGGGGATGGGTCAAAGGCAGAGGACAAATTTCACCACACCCAGTGTGTGTGTGACTATTATTGGAACTTTAATTCTGTTCAATTACTTTTTCGGGAAAGCAACGAGTAACTATAATTAATGACTTTTCAAAAGCAATTTGCAGAACATTGTTCATGACTCGTTCGAAATTAGTACGACTGTTTTATGAGACTAAATGCTGTGCGCCTCAGGGGACAGTGAGAAAGTCTGTTGGCAATTTTGCCATCATATTATTTTCAGTGATGGAGCAGGAAAGGGTTCGGAACACATTTGTGGTCAGATGTAATTTGCAGTGCCCCGTCATTCATTCATTGACATTTTACATGCCCTTCTTCATGCAAAAAAGCCCCCCCCCCCCCCCCCCCCCCCACCCCCCGTATCACGGGGTCCCTGCTTGCTGTTTGAGTGCCCATTCAAGTGGCATACACTCATGGAATTTTGGTGGGACAAACGGTGTTTTGATCAGCGTCAGGGTGGCAACAACAACAAAAATTTTTTTTCCATCTGTGCCTTTCCTTCTTTGGTGCTTCTCAGCCCATGGAGCTGACGTCTGCTCACACAGCATGAAGTTCCTGAGGAGGCCAAGTCAGCAAGTTGCCGGTTTTAATTCACGCATCCCGACCCCTCCTCTGTGGGTGCACATGGCCAGGTTTTCCTGCAAGGTCAGGGTGCGGTGGTGAACCCCCGGTCGCAAAACCCTGCTCCAACCTGCGACAAAACCTACGTTTCCAGAGACGTTTCAGGAAAACCGTATACCAGCAAGCCGCGGTGCGCCAACGTCATATGTAAAAGACGAACCGCCCCAGAAACCGAAGGACGCCTGGAGGGGGGGCAGGGCTGTGTGTGGACGCTGGGGTTGAAAAGGCCCAAATAAAACAAGCATATCCGTGACCATGGCAACGAGCGAACTTGAGCTAATTCATACACTCAAACAGCGGGTCTCAAACAACAAACATTCTCCCTATAAATATGCAAACCAGGCTGATCCTCGCTTGTGGGTGGGAAGTGGAGAAGGCCGGCGACAGACCACCCACCCACGGATGCAAATCTAGACTTAAAATAGATGGACATAAACTATTCTGTTTGGATATTAAAGTTTATACAGAACACAATATTACTGTATACATAATTAGTAAAAAAATACTTGTAATTGTACTTAAGTAAGAGTACTGTTACTTTCAAGCAGTGATTCTCAAACTGTGGTACCGTGCTCCATCTATCGGTACGCCAAAGAATCACTTGATTAAAGTACAGTGTTGTATTTTCCTATATATGTAATCAAACACAGTGTTACTGTTCAAACTGTGTGTAATGTTACCGTGGCCAAAAATATCAAATGTACTTGGTAAATAAAACCTCTACCTTGTTTTTAATGAATACTTAGGCCTACGATGCTACTGGATTTTTTTTGTTAGTCATTATTTTTTCATGTGTTTTTTTTCATTCGGGTGGGAAGTGGAGAAGGCCGGTGACAGACCACCCACCCACGGATGCAAATCTAAACTTAAAATAGCTGGACAAAAACTATTCTGTTTGGATATTAAAGTTTGATATTAGCCTGATTATTTTATACAGAACACAATATTACTGTATACATTATTAGTAAAAAAAATACTTGTAATTGTACTCAAGAAAGAGTACTTGTGGAGGGGGGTGTGGTCTGCGGGCCTGCCGCGGAGCGGGGTGTGGAAGGACCGGCCTCGAAGCACAGCTGGCAGGTGATTGGATTACCCAGCTGGGGCCGATCATCCAATCACCTGCCATGCTTATTAGCAGCAGCCGGGCCGAGACAAGTCGTGGGAGTTGGAGTTTGAGCAAGACGAGCCACACATGCGCCCGAGACCACGGCACAAGA
This sequence comes from Entelurus aequoreus, assembly GCF_033978785.1. Taxonomy (NCBI): domain Eukaryota; kingdom Metazoa; phylum Chordata; class Actinopteri; order Syngnathiformes; family Syngnathidae; genus Entelurus; species Entelurus aequoreus. The sequence goes on along the minus strand of NC_084748.1, from coordinate 36,689,898 downwards.
GGAAGAGCAGCCGAAAGACTGAAAAGCTGCTGAAAAGAGTGCTGACCTGGCGCGTGTGCGCACAATAAAAACATTGTTACACCAGACTACCGGGCTCACGAGAAGATCTTTGGGGTCAGGAGAACCCACAAGAGGGCAACCTCCACAGTACTGTTACTTTCAAGTGTGTGTGTGTGTGTGTGTGTGTGTGTGTGTGTGTGTGTGTGTGTGTGTGTGTGTGTGTGTGTGTGTGTGTGTGTGTGTGTGTGTGTGTGTGTGTGTGTGTGTGTGTGTGTGTGTGTGTGTGTGTGTGTAAGACAGAGAGACGTGTAGTACAAAAGATGCACATTTTATAGTCGCCTATGACATTATAACAGGGCTAATGTTAGCATATCTGCAGCTAAAACATAAAAGTCCTCTACAACTTATCTTTTCTCTCGTTGGAAGTGAAATTGTTGTTGGCTGAAATGTGAACATCTCTACTGACACGGATGACAGCGCATGATACCAAATGTTCTTTTTCATAAATTGTAAGTCAGTGGTTCTTAACCTTGTTGGAGCTACCGAACCCCACCAGTTTCATATGCGAATTCACCAAACCCTTCTTTAGTGAAAAATAAAATGTTTTTTTTCTTCAAATTCAAGACAAAGTTATATGTTTTTGGTAACACTTTAGTATGGGGAACATATTCTAAGTAACAAAGACTTAATTTAGAGTTTTTTGGACACTAGGGGAACATATTCTAAGTAACAAAGACTTAATTTAGAGTTATTTGGTTAAGAGTAAAAATTCAAGAGTTGTGCCTGACGTTATGCCACTTTTTACAACGAGTGCGGTCATGTGACTGTCAGGCTCCGTTTGATTGGTGAAATGGAGCAAAATGTCAGGAGTGCTTACGTTGGATTGGTGAAACGGGATCATGCTGGAAGAAGTCTCTCTCACAAGCCAAATTGATGTGTCTTTGCAAGCAGTAATCAATAGGTTATAAATACATGTAATGATGATATAAATAAATGTAGCAATCATAATGAAACTCAATGTAACCTAGTAAAAGTAGCGTTTATAGTTCACAAAAATACGAGACCAAGAAGCTGGTCATCGACTTCAAGAAGAGAATGACCCCTGCGGAGCCCATCAAGATCCAGGGCCGGGAGGTGGCAGTAGTGGGGCAGTACAAGCACCTGGGAGTCCACTCGAACAGCAGACTGGACTGGAAGGACAACTGCAAAGCTGTATACAAGAAGAGCATGAGCAGACTCTTTTTCCTGAGGAACCTTAGGTCCTTTAATGTGTGCAGCAAGCTGTTGGAGATATTGTATCAGTCTGTTGTGGCCAGTGCACTGTACTTTGCAGTGGTTGGTTGGGGGAGCAGCACCAGCAAAAGGGACTTAAACCGGATTGACAAACTGATGCGGAAAGCCGGCCAAATTATTGGCACGCAATTTGAGGCGTTTGTGTCAGTGAGGGACAGGAGGACACTGGACAATCTGCTCGCCATCATGGACAATCCTGCCCACCCACTCCACCAGACAATTGAGGGACAGCGCAGCTCATACTCCAACAGGCTCCTTCAGCTTCGTTCCCACAGTGTTCGATTCAAGAACTCCTTCATTCCGCACTCCACCCAGCTGTAGAATCCCTCGCCATACAGCAAGAGATGATGTCTGTCGATTACCTGACACCTGACATGTTAGCTACCTCTCTTTGTTTATAATGTATATTTTCTTGTTGCATCTACTCTCTATTTTATGCTGCAGCCGTTACATATACTGTAATATTGCACATGGTAATTGTTATATATTGTATATATTATATAAAAATATAATCAGTATATATTATATACTGTATATATAATATGTAAATATTACATATACGTTATATTAGAGGGGACAGAACCTTCTCTGTTGCGGGTCCCAAACTCTGGAACGATCTCCCTCTCCATGTGAGACAGGCCCCTTCTTTGGCTACTTTTAAGACCCTTCTTTAAACCAATTTTTATTCACTGGCTTTTAACCCAGCATGCGACTTTAAACTGTATTTAACTTTTTTAACTGTTTTTAACTGCTTTTATCTAACAAATTGTTCTTAAGATAATTTGTATTTGCTTTTTCAATGTGTATTTTACCTCTGTTTTAAAGGCCTACTGAAATACATTTTTTTTATTTAAACGGGGATAGCAGATCCATTCTATGTGTCATACTTGATCATTTCGCAATATTGCCATATTTTTGCTGAAAGGATTTAGTAGAGAACAACGACGATAAAGGTCGCAACTTTTGGTCGCTGATAAAAAAAAGCCTTGCCTGTACCGGAAGTAGCGTGACGTCACCGGAGGAAGGACTCCTCACATTTTCCCATTGTTTACAATGCAGCGAGAGAGATTCGGACCGAGAAAGCGACGATTACCCCATTATTTTGAGCGAGGATGAAAGATTTGTGGATGAGGAAAGTGAGAGTGAAGGACTACAGTGCAGTGCAGGACGTATCTTTTTTCGCTCTGACCGTAACTTAAGTACAAGGGTTCATTGGATTCCACACTTTCTCCTTTTTCTATTGTGGATCACGGATTTGTATTTTAAACCACCTCGGATACTATATCCTCTTGAAAATGAGAGTCGAGAACGCGAAATGGACATTCACAGTGACTTTTATCTCCACGACAATACATCGGCGAAGCTCTTAAGCTACTGAGCTAACGTGATAGCATCAGGCTCAAATGCAGACAGAAACAAAATAAATAAATCCCTGACTGGAAGGATAGACAGAAGATCAACAAAACTATTAAACCATGGACCTGTAACTACACGGTTAATAATTCCCAGCTTGGCAAAGCTTAACAATTCTGTTGCTAACGACGCCAAGGAAGCTAACTTAGCAACGGGACCTCACAGAGCTATGATAAAAACATTAGTGCCTACGCCAGCCAGCCCTCATCTGCTCATCAACACCCGTGCTCACCTGCGTTCCAGCGATCGACGGAAGGACGAATGACTTCACCCGATCATCCGTGCGGTCGGCGGCTAGTGTCGGCTAGCGCGTCTGCTATCCAAGTCAAAGTCCTCCTGGTTGTGTTGCTACAGCCAGCCGCTAATACACCGATCCCACCTACAACTTTCTTCTTTGCAGTCTTCATTGTTCATTAAACAAATTGCAAAAGATTCACCAACACAGATGTCCAGAATACTGTGGAATTTTGAGATGAAAACAGAGCTTTTTTGTATTGGATTCAATGGGGTACCAATACTTCCGGTTCAACGATTGACGTCACGCGCATACGTCATCATATATAGACGTTTTCAACCGGAAGTTTAGCGGGAAATTTAAAATTGCACTTTATAAGTTAACCCGGCCATATTGGCATGTGTTGCAATGTTAAGATTTCATCATTGATATATAAACCATCAGACTGCGTGGTCGGTAGTAGTGGGTTTCAGTAGGCCTTTAAATGTTATTTTTTAGTCTGTCTGCCTATATTTATTTGTGGTGTACAGCCCTTTGTTCTTCAACTGTGGTTGTTATTAAAAGGGCTTTATAAATAAAGTTGGTATGGTATGGTATTTTATATTGCTACTATGGTACATTTTTAGTCTACTTTATACCTGCATTATCCTTTCCATCCTTACACTTTCCATCCTTTGTAACTGAGCTACTGTGTGGAACAATTTCCCTTGTGGATCAATAACGTTTGTTTAAGTCTAAGTAAAAGTAAAAAGTAAGTACAGTTTATCCCAAAAGGGGCCCTATTGTGCAAAATCAACTTTAGTAGTGAAACCAGCTGTTCACATGGCGGGTTTTTTCTGTGTGATGAAGAGGGGATAAACGGGGAAGTTCTTCTTTAGCTGCCACCTTGTTTTATCATATATTACTGCCTTTGCACATGTCAATGTTTACTTTTGTATATAAATGAACACAGAATCCGTACTTTGGAGCAATGTTCACAGACTGTATCATTCGGCTTGATAGCCTCCCGTCGCAGGCGAGCGATGATGGTGGTGGTTGAGGGAAGAGTTGTTTGATGTTGGATGCTAGAAAATGTCCGATGCCTTGCGACAGTCAGCCTTAATGCATTGTTGCAGCTCGATTATTTTTGTGCACGTCAAGCCATTGGCGTTTGCAAGACGAGCGGGTGTCGAGCGCTCTATAATATTTTCGCGATCGACCCGTCTGGTCGATTGTGATCGACGGGTTGGCGACCCCTGAAGTAGCGTATAGTTCGAATTTGAACTGTCAGTAGCCTCGCTAGATCGGTAGGTCGTGAGTTCAAACCCTGACCGAGTCATACCAAAGACTATAAAAATGGGACCCATTACCTCCCTGCTTGACACTCAGCGTCTAGGGTTGGAATTTGGGGTTAAATCACCAAAAATGATTCCTGGGTGCTGCCACCGCTGCTGCTCACTGCTCCCCTCACCTCCCAGGGGGTGATGAAGGGTGATGGGTCAAATGCAGAGAATCATTTTGCCACACCTAGTGTGTGTGTGTGTGTGACAATCATGGGTACTTTAACTTTAACTTAACTATGGAAGCGCTAAAAACTACAACATGGCTGACAGGGAGAAGACGCTGTCAAAGTGGAGGCACGTAAATAAGACAGCGCATCCCGAAGAGACGGTCAGGAAGCAGCTTGAAGATGGTCTGTAAGACATCATCTATGCAACATTTTGACCAAAGAACCACCATTACATGTTATGTAGACCAGTGGTCCCCAACCTTTTCTGAACCGCGGACAGGTTAACGCTTGAAAATTTGTCCCACGGACCGGGGGGTCGATGGGGGGGTGAGGTGGGTTGGGGGATTTTTTATTTATTTATTTTTATTTTTTTGTCATAAAAAAATACAATCATGTGTGCTTACGGACTGTATCCCTGTAGACTGTATTGATCTATATTGATATATAATGTAGGAACCAGAAATATTAATAACAGAAAGAAACAACCCTTTTGTACGAATGAGTGTGAATGGGGGAGGGAGGTTTTTTGGGTTGGTGCACTAAGTGTGTCTTGTGTTTTTTATGTTGATTTAATTTTAAAAAAAAAATATATATATATATATAAATTATTTTTTATTTTTTATTTCTTGTGCGGCCCTGTACCAATCGATCCACGGACCGGTACCGGGCCGCGGCCTTGTGGTTGGGGACCACTGATGTGGACCACAAGGAAGTGTTTTAAATGTAGGGAAATCATAATATGACTCCTTTAATTAAATGCATTGTGTGGAAAAACACCTCACTGAGTGGAAATCATGTGCTGACAGTTTGGATTTTTTAGTAAAAAAAAATCCCCTGTTGTAATACACACTAAGCAGCAAGCAACACAAACAAACATAACAATGGAATACAAGAGGGAGATGGGAATTTTAGAGGTAAAAATACAGGCATTATTTTGAATTTTTGACTCTTTGCTGGCGACAATTAAGTCACTTTTAATCTAACTTACTTACTTTTAAAATAAAGTAATTGGTAAAGTAACGGAGTTACTTTTAAAAGGAGTAATCTGATTACTTTCTCAACGTAACCGGCAACACTGCTCATACTACACACTGCAAATAGTGACATGACGTCAGACAAGGCAGCAGAACTCTTCAATGTTTACTTGAGAGACATACAAAAAAAAAGGATGGACGAAACGTCCGGTCTCAGGTGCACAGAGCACCTGTACGTCCAGGCAATGTCCGACCCGATACCCGACTACTTTAAAAAGTCATCAATTTGTCGTCATTGTCTCCCTTTTCGGTCTTGGTGACGTCTATACAGAACAGCGGCGTGAAGGAAAAGGGGGCCGGTGTACCCAGTACTGGACAAACCCTAGCTTTAAAATTCTTCTTAAAATGCTACAAAAAAGTATACACCCAAATAAATTACACCCATCAGCTGTTTAGTGGAAGAAAAGGCAATTCCAACGCAAGTCAATGGCGTGCACTGTTCCTTTAAGAAAACACAGT